>NC_056467.1:4635036-4729348 GCF_008729295.1 Plectropomus leopardus | reverse complement strand
CATTGGCAGCAATGCTGGAATAGTTCTACTTTTTTCTGCAGGATATTTTGAATTTCACTGAGGGGACGTGCACGCGCATCTGCATTTGTAGGGCAGGCAATGGAAACCCCCCCTCCCTGAANGGGGGGGGGGCTGCTCAATTGCTGCCAATGCTGGAATAGTTCTACTTTTTTCTGCAGGATATTTTGAATTTCACTGAGGGGACGTGCACGCGCATCTGCATTTGTAGAGCAGCCAATGGAAACACCCTCTCTCTGAAATGACCTGTGATTGGCCAAAGTCTCCTGTCAGAAGCCATATTTTCTGAGGCCTGAAAACAGAGCCAAGCGGAGGTGCAGAAGTCTAGTTTTCTCTCAGTCCGCTTGAATCACGATATGCTAAAAGGTTATTATGGCATTTTTGCCCAATGATGCCAAAATAAAACTGTTTACTGGCTTAAAGCTTTGAGTGATTTGTGTGTGGGTGTACGTCTTAGCCGGCATCATTTCTCTGTGTTGGGTAAAATCTTTAAATTATAGGCTACATTACATTACATCTACATTTAAATTATAGCATCTTAAAGGAATAATTCCTTTAAAAAATATATGCTTACGTTGCCAAGAGTTAAATGAGAAGATTGATACCAAGCAGCTAGTTAGCTTAGCTTAACACTAAGGAAAACAACTAGTTAGGTGCTGGTAAATGGATTTTGCTATCTTCAGATAGAACGAGGCTAGCTGTTCCCCCCTTTGTTTCTAGTTTTTATGCTAAGCTAAGTTAACTGGAATTTGATTGTCGCTATACATTAAGCCTAGCTAGTACATTCCCACAACATAATGTTACAATAATGTTTTATAGAAAACGTTTTAATTTAATGTTCAAAGAAGGTATTAAGAATGTTTATTATTTAGAATAATGTTCTTGTAACGTTTTAACTGCAACATTCTGAGGATGTTTTGGGGAGGTGACAGATCATAGAATGTTCTTTCAACGTTCTCACAATGTTACATGACAACAAAGGAAGAACATTTTAAAAGTAACATTCAGAACATCATGTTGAGGACTAAGACTACGGACCATTTTTTAAATGGAAATGTAACGTAATATGGTATTTTTGATGTTTGTGGAGAATGTTACCCTAACTTTAAGGAGAACGTTCTGAGAACTAAAAGAAAACTTCCCTCTGAAAACGTTAATAAAACATTGCATTGGTTGCACATTTTAAGAACCAAAAATTGTTAGCTGGGTATAGACATGAAAGTGTTTTCCATGTCGGCGCAGAAGTGAAAAAGTGTAGTCCCCAAAATGTCAAACTATCTCTACCCTACAAACTACACCAACGTTTCACACAGCAGCAGCACCCGGAGGACTCTGTTTTGTAGTTTCAGCGATGCAGTTAAAACTGTTCTCCGTTGCTCAGGGTGACTGTTGCTTTATGAAATCCCAACAAATCCCAAACATTAAATGCTTCACTTCATGTGACCTGCTAACAGAAAAAGACAAACTGAATGGTGACTATCAGTGAAAGATGGAGTAGAAAAACAGATATGAACTGTAGACTGGAACGTCTATAAGCAAAAACCATGGATAAAGAAGTAAGTCCACATGAGCAGGGTTTTGCTGACAGATGTCTCTATGTGAGTCCAGATGACTGTCGGGAGAGATTAGAAAGAAATAAGCTCTGCCAGGAAGTCTGTTTTAACTTCTAATGTTTTCAGAGCTTTCCTGTTTGCGCTAGCAATCAACGCTCAATAACGTCACCTGGTTGCATTAAAATTGTTTGTGGCATGTTATTGTATCATGATATTAACATTGTTCCTCTAAGTCAAAAGTAGTGCGACACATCGGAGGCCCTGAAGTCACCGTTTGGCGTCTGATAGTTTCAGTGCCCACAACACTGACACACGCAGGACATGTGATTTTCTCTGGGCAAAGTTGGTCCCTAAAAAGTGCCAGCGCACAGCTGAAGAGTGGCACAGTGCTGGTATTGATGCAGTCACGTTGCTCTTGTTTTGCTAGCCGTCATTTCCTAGAAATTCCTGTCTGACTTCATTCCTCCAGCCCTTTCCCTCTGATCTGCGTCACCGTCTGCCAGTTGTCCTTTGCCTTTACAGAGAAACACGTGCACGCTGGAACTAACACAATGTACATCGCTTCCGCTGACACACATAAAAAAAACACTGTACATATTGTTGTCTGCAGTCCCCCGCTCTATTTCTCCTTCCCTCATGTCATTTCTCTCTCATCATGTGATTCCATTAAAAAAATTACTCAAGTCAGTCCTACTTTTCTGTTTTGCTCGGCTCCGCCACTGTCAAAACAGTCTCTTGGCTGCCGTGGATTACCCTTAAAGTGATACACCACGCAAAATCTGTCATCTGAGTATCAAACACTAACCCAGTGTTGGCTTGAATGGTTGCAAAAGGTCAGTAGTTTTTTCCTTCATATAGCGCTGCGGTCAGCTTGGACTCAGCTTGTGGCAATTGACTCGATGGTTTTCTGATGCAAAAAGTGTTTTCCCAAACATCTTTAGATTACTGTCAAACGATCCCTACATCATGAACCGCTTCTGAGCTGTCCATCCATGTGCAGTATGTTCCAAGCACTCACAGCTTTGCCAAAATCTGGTCATATTTACAGCTTTCAGCGAAACTTTGAGAATCCAGGAGGGCAGCAGAGCAACAAGGAAACAGTGTATTTAAAGTTGCTAAAATCTACATTGCAATATCAAAGCAATTGTTCAAATAAGTGCAAAAAGTGTTCGATGTGACGATCGATACGACTCGCATGCTATACGCTCAATGTCAAACTACATCCAGCAGCCAGTTAGGTGAGTTGGAGGTGAGTGGCTGGCTCAGGAGACAGAACTCCTGTTGTTGCTCGCCATGTTTTTGAGCTGCACATGTACACAATATCCGTTTGGTGACGTTTCGCTGTCTCCTCGCTCTCATTGGCTATTGCAGGTTTCTGCTCAGTATTCCATTGGAGCCGACAATCGGATATATCAAACGTGTTTGAAGAGACTCCAAATCAGTCAGTAACATTCAGATTATTTAGATAACCCTTCACACTTAACGATTATTTGGGCAGATGATCGGTTACGACCAGCCCCGAATTGGGAAAGTCCCCCCTTATCGTCATAAGGGGCGAATCGGGCCGAAAATTAGCCTGATTATCCTCTAGTGTGAACCAGCTTTAAGTTAGGAAAACACACAAAGACAAGCAGTAATACCAGACCTGACACATTAGGAGTGAAAATACAAAAGAAAACATACACACAACATGAGTAACAAGGAAAACTGGAAAACCTCAAAAACAAAGTCCACAACATAACACAAAACCTAAGATCATGGCAACATGTTGCCAGTGCTGGATGAAAAATTTGTGCCAACCAAATGTCAAATTTCTTCCTGAGTAAAACAGTGTTGTTTGTAATGTAACCACCACAGTTTTTTTAAATATACAGTTCTATTTAAAAGGATTCCTGAGCTCTAAGGTTGTACAGTCAACCTTAAGGAAACCACATAAGTGAAAAAAAAATGTTAACCACCAAATTTGGTATGCTGAAGGTTTTCAAGTGACAAAAGAAATACATTGTCAACGGAGACAAGAGATTGAATATTTAACAAATGAGGGCAATAATGTGGGAGTGTGTCACTTTACAGTTAATGTATCATCTGCTGGCTGTCTGCCAGTCACACACACACACACACACACACACACACACACACACACACAGTGATCTGTTCCTGTCAGCCCCCCCTCCTCCTGCTCGGATGCCCTCCCTCCCTGTGATGTGTTTTTCCGTCTGGAGGTCCAGAGGTTAAGTTGTCCCCAGCATGTGTTGGTGCTCAGGTCAGCAGCAGCCAGGACCCGTGATGACAGAGTGTGTGAATGCTGTGGAGTGTCAGGGGTTAAGTGTATGTACAGGGGGCTGTATGGCAGGCCGGGGTATGTAGAAGACACCCCGAAACACTTCCCTCCACCTGGTAACCTCCTGTGGAGAATGATCGGATGTTTCGGGGAGTGACATGCTTAAGGTTATGCAGTGGTGGGGCAATGTTTATTAGTTTTAGTTTATTATTAGAAAAGAAAATGTCCAGAAAGCTATATTTATAATTCTCTTAATTAAAGAAAATTACATTTAATTTCACTTAACACTCTCTTGAGGTAATTTTCTTGATTGTTTTCTTTTGTTTGTTTGTTGTTTTAAGTTATTTTTTGTTTCTTATTTTTAGGTATTTTTCTTCTAACTTGTTGCTTATTTTTTATTTCTTTGGGCCTTTTTTTTTCTAAGATGCTTATTGCCCTCTTCCGATGTTTTTGAAGGAAATGAAGCCAATTTGCTCAGATTTCAAAGGGTTAAGGCAAAGTGGAAAGACTGAAAAAAAAACTAAATAAATAAATGGGCTGATGCTTGATAAAATCAACTACTTTAGAGGGGTCTAAAATCACTAAACATCGCGATATTTCACTACCTGCCAAGAAACAGACTGGGCTGCTAACTGGTTACTGCATTTTTCTTGGGTTCTGTCACTTTTATTTTGAGCAGTGTGCAGGATTTAGTGGCATCTAGCAGTAAGAATTGCAGATTGCATGACCCTCTGGTTGGAGGCAAATTAACCACTGAGGTTTCTTCCCCATATGTGGTGATTTAAACTAGTAAAAACACTAAAAAATATATAGTTTCATGTCAAAAATCAGCTTTTTTCAGATGCTACTCTGCTCATTGTTAGATAGCCGGCTAGCCCAGCACATGCTAATTCATGCTCAACTTTTTTTGTTTTCTTAAAAGCTTTAAAAATGGCTCATTCTAAGGTAACGAAAACACAATTTTTTTCTTTCTTTAAGGTGATTATACACTAAAGGCAAATATACTTATTATATGATATTCAATTTCTGCCAATATATCGCCTAAATCCTACACACTGGACCTGTAAAAGTGGAAAAATACTTTCTAAACTGACATGCCTAACTCACCTTCATAGCGGTAGTGTTTTTAGACATGGTTTAGACAACTGCAGTTGGACTGGGTGACTTATGCTAAGTCGCATTTTTTGCCTCAGTATATATAGACGGTGTGCACTCAAAAGTTTGCATTGATCATTTTTTTAACTACTTATTGTGTTCAGGACTCATATAAAGACAAACATATTCACATCTAGATTTAGTCTCCGTTTTACCCACTGTATCCCGTATGATGTCTTTGGACTTTAGTGGGACAGAGGAACATCTGGAGCAACCCACACCAACACAAGGAGAGCACGCACACACCAGCCTGCACTGATCATCACATTTAAACTAAAAACCTCCTGTGCCAACCAAAGAGTCAACGAGCCAACACGGTTCCTCTAAGACTACATCACAAATGTGGACGTTATTGACTAAGTATATGCCAAAAACAGCCACAGTACACATACTGGAGACAAAGACAATCAGAAAGGGTTCTCACACACTCACACACATACACACACACACGCACACACACAAGCATATTTAACACAGTGAGAATGACAGAAGCAGCTGCTGGCGTGATCTGGAGGTCATGTTAGATCACAACACCGAGTTAAAAAACAAATTCTTTAACCCAGGGGGTTGTCTAAGATGTGAGTTACTGGATCACATGGTTACACAAGGCTGTGAGTGTTTCCCTCAGCGTGTGTGTCTGGACAAAGACACAGATTGACTTACTGTGTACTGTATGTGTGTAACGGTGTTTTCCACAGAAAAATGTTTTTAATCAGTCTATTTTATTACATTTATGTTTCACTCAGAAGTCTAAGCAAGAGCAGATTTATATTTACCTCAGCAGGAGAGCTTTTTAAGGCATCAACTCACACTTTAAACATTTAATTAATTAACACTTTGATGAATAATTGCACCTCAACTCAGAGCCAACAGTCCAAATCCTGTGTAGTTCATACAGGTATGAGCCAACAGACACATGAGGTGTGTTGTTATTTTGTGCAGCCCTAAATGAAAAAATTAGAAAAAAATCAAGGATCATTTCATATATTTGTAAGGCTAATAAGCCCAGCTGACCAGTGCGAGTGTTTCAGGAACACAGCGTTTTGTTTTTGTTTTTTTAATTTAGAAATGAAATTTTTCAGGGCAAAATTAATTTTAATTTGGATTTATTTGAATATATAGTTGTGTGTGTGTGTGTATAATACTGCCAAAATTCCAATCCAAAAATCAGTCATTATCCGGCAGTATGAAATACCATTAAAATAGTTCCATTTAACTACACTCTGGGGTGCATTAAAGAAATAATAGCCTTTTCAGTGCAGGGGAGTGTTCATTAATAAAAGTAATGTCTTAGCTTCGGAATTTTGCAGGTGTGATTTGTCTTCATCTTTAATGGTATGGACTGATTAAGAAAGCAAACAGTGTGTGTGTCTGTGTGTGTGTGTGTGTGTGTGTGTGTGTGTGTGTGTGTGTGTGTGTGTGCGCACCTACATGCGTTTACATCTGTATGCCAAAGTGTGTATCCGCAGGACTGTTTGTGTGCACCACAGGTGATTAGAGCGCCACTGCTTGTACTTTTCCACAGTGTGTGTGTGTGTGTGTGTGTTTGATGGCGCGTGTGTGTGTGTCTCAGTGTCTTCTCATTGGCCGAATTCTTCAGGCTTAGCAAACAGAGCTGACAAGACTATGAGTGATCCTTAACGTTGTTATTGACTTAGACTTTATTTATAGAGTGTGTGGTCCAGCTGCACGAGCTGCACACAGCGCCACCCCTCCGAGGCCTGCGAGCAGACACGATTAATCAGAAGAATGTTATAATTAGGGCTTAATACCCTCAGGCTGCATGAACACACACACACACACACACACACACACACACACACACACAGAAACAACACTATATGTGAACATGAACATAATGTATGAATGCATGTGGTGCACAAACACACACGCACAGAGCAGCCCTGTGTATGTACGCAGGGTGGATGGGTTGCAGAGGTTTTCGGAGGGACTGGGCGTGCTGTTTGTCCAAAACGCTTTAAGGCTTGTTCTCCTCATCAGAGAGAGGTTGTTAAACAAAAGTCAGTTTGTTACAGTAGCGTGGGGCCAGTGGGGGTATTAATACACACCAATGCAGATGTCTGAGCATTTACAGCCATCTGTAAGAAAGCCTGTTGTGTTCACTGTCAAATCGAATGTCTGGTGATCCCCATTTGGCCGGGCCTATTTTGGTTGGAGAGTTCACATGAGCGCCACACAAAAGTACATATTTGTCTCCGAGTGCACTGGTATTCAACTATAGAATGAAATACAGTCGCTTCCTGTTTATCATGTTGTGAACACAAAGACTCTATTTAATAATTAGCATCGGATGGACAAAACACGAAGAAAACAGAAGCGGCTGTTTTCAGAATTTTTATTCTATTATAAATAGTAGTGATAATGCGCTTGTACACATGACATTATGTCATATCGCTTTGTCAAATAATACAAAAAATATATCAATGGAATGAAAGGACTGGTTCATTCGTACATAGACAGATATACAAGAGCGTTCATGAAGGCACCCTATTATTCTAAACTGTAGTTTGATGGGTAAAGTATTTCTACTCGCACACTGCACAGTAAAAAAAACATTATTTGTTTTAACTTTAAAAAGTTACATTGTAAAAACAAATCCACTTGTTTTAACTCCGAGCTGCCTTAATTTTTTAAGTTGACTGAATTTGAGAAGATAAGTTGAATCATTACAGAATTATCTCAACTCAATCTCTCAGATTCAATTAACCTAAATTTTTAAGGCAGCTTGGACACTAGTTTTTAAGTTAAAACAATTAGTTTCTTTTTACGAAACAAACAAATATATATATTTTTTTAAATTTACAAAACCTAGTGTACAGGCTGCCTTAAATTTTTATGTTGACTGAATTTAAGAAGACAGGTTGAATCAATACAAAATTACCTCAACTAGTCCTCTCAAATTCAATCATGTTAAAATTTTAAGGCAGTCTGGCCATTAGTTTTTAAGTTCAGACAATTTAGTTTCTTTTTGCAGTGTCCAAGTTGACTGAATTTGAGAACACAAATTGGGGTCATTTTCAAAAGACACACCTTGTCTTCTCAAATCCATTCAACTTAAATTTTAAAGCAGCCCAGATATTAACTTTTTAAAGTTAAAACAATTTACTTTTTACAGTGTCTGGGGAATTTTACACTGTTGACAAACAGAACATTTTGAGACAATAAATATGTTCAGAATGTGTAAAAATGAATTTTCCTGTGTTTGCAAAATGGAGACAAAAAAAGGTCTTGAGCGAATTTAAAAGATTTTTTTTTTTTTTTTTTTTTTTTTTAAAAAGTACACTTTTGGCTTTCTCATTCCTGGAAATTTTCTGTTTACATTGGCATTCCCTTGATTCATTCTTTTCCTCATGACACTACACTGACTTAAGTCCTTACAAATGTGGTCCTCAGTGTGCTATTACAGCAATATTAACAATGTTTCATATTGGACCCAAAAGCCTTCACATGTGTTTGCAAACTGGATCCAGAAAATGAATCCAAAGCATTTCGTAAGACTTTAAGAGGCACGTTGTTATTATTTTAATGGTGAGGTCGACTCTGAGATACATGATATTGCACTTCTGGTCAGCTGGGAGAATGGCTGTCTTTAGTCTTAATTCTCTCGGCCTCTCGGTTTCTCAAGTGTCTCTCGGTCGTGACTTGTGACCCGGTGGCTTTTTCTCGCCGGGAGAGGATCTTTAAAGGGTTTTTTAACCCCTGTGATCGATCTTGCCTATCCCCCCCCCCCCCCCCCTTTCCTTTAAAGCCACTTCTCCGCCGCCCTCCTCTACTGCTCTCTCATCTGTCACTTTCCCTAAAGTCACCCCCTGACCTCCTCGGAGTTCCTCTCTAAAACTACAAAAGGCCGGGATCCCTGCCTCACCGCCCGAAACATCAATGACACAGAAAGGCGAGAGGAGAGAGAGAGAGAGAAGGAGACAGAGGAGGAGGAGGTAGGAGGAATGTTTGAATGAACTTTCACTGCAGTACAGCTGTGGTGTACATTGGATACAATAAACCCACACATTCGTTCGCTCACGTTTGTTTTCTCCAACTCTGGAATTTCTCTCCATGTGTGGGATGCACAGATCTCAAACAAATGCAATAAAATCAACAAAGCCCTTTTCTTTTTTTCCCCGTTCAGCAGATACAATATGGGGATTAATTTGGGGATACATGGAATTTCATACGTACTCATGTGGCCCTAAGATATGTAAACATGTTCCTTCAAGCATCGCCTCAGAGGTTTGTCGATTACTACGAAGAGATTTGGGTTTGATGTCCTCACAGAGACCCCACAGGCAGCCTATGAACAGTGTTTGGTCGCTGGATTTGTCTGTGTCTCTGCAGGGCACCGTAGACGCTCAGAGCTCTGCACCACATCAAGCACCGACATCTCTGCCGTCCATCCACAATACTGATGCGATGTTCACAGTCAATCAACAGTTTTTTTCTTCACAGTCAATCAACAGTTTTTGGTCTGATATTCCTTCTTGTGGTCCCTTCTTTTTTTTTTTTCTCCACCAAGAATTAATAATATAACGTCCTGTTGTAGAGAACACGTCCAGTATATGGTAGCAAAATAAATTTTGGTCCAGATATTAAAAGATTTCCATCACTGTACACACTGTTCACGTCAAGTCCGAAGCTCAGGTGATTTCAGGCCTCAGATAAGAAAGGGCACCTGTAAAAAAACGGATGAAACAGTTGGTAAATTACAAGTGAAAGGGGACTTTTTTTTAATAAAAGGTGGAAAGATGATAAAAGAGATATACAGCTGCAATAAATTTTGGGCATATGTTTTAGTGTGGTACTCCACTAACATATGGCTATTGTTAGCATTGCATGTGCTAACAGTGGTTTGGGGTGTAAGGTGGAGAAGGCAGAATAGTGAACTGTGTCTCAGATAAATACAACTACAAGATTTGTCACACTTAAAACAGCAAAAACTGCAATTACAGTAAAAATGCAAACTGGAAGAATCTTACATTTGGAGTATGAAATAGGCCAGAGGTTCTCAATCATGGGTAAGGGGACTTGCCGGGGTCCTTGATGGAGTTCCAGGGGGTCCACAGAAAAATGAGGAATAGTTTCTTCTCATTATTTGATTCACCATAGAGGTGAGCTCGCAGCAGGAGTCGTGAGACTGACTGCTCTGATAACAGGTTTCACTTCCTCCACTATTATCTCCAACCAACCAAAAATCAACCAAACCAAGCTAAATACCGAAATATTTTCAGATGGAGGTCCCTGGGGCAAAATCTAATCAAACCAGGGTGCATGAAATAATGTGTGTCAGTTTAGGGGTCATTGACACACACAAAAAAAGGCTGATAACCACTGATTTAGGATATAGCATAATTTAATACTCACGTTTTGAACAAACAATATATAATATAATATATATAATATAAAAGGTTTTCTTTAAATGGTCTTGTCATAGTTAATGTATTCAGTTACCTGTTCACATAAGTTTTCTGTAAAATATATTTCCTAACATGGGCTAAAAGCTGCTTTAAAGGCTCCTCCACACTGCAAGCACTAAAATTATGTTTAAAACAAATTTGGAATAATTTGTATTACATGTATCTGTTGGCTTTAGCATATTAAAGTTTAAAAAATGTTCAGTCTAAAAATACTAGAATCAGCCTTCAAAGTACTCAGTATGTAATATTTTTAACTTGTAGAATGCAACTCTGCAACCTTGCTATAACAGGCCCAAATTTTAAAAAATAGAGCACATGCACACAGGTGAAAAACACTGGTGGTCCCAGATGCCCCTGCTGTACATGAATGTGTAAAAAAATGTCAAAATCCCCCTTTTTTCTTCATCTGGTAAGTTAAAAATATCTATTTTCATCTGAACTTGTAATGGCTGAATATATAACAAAATGTTGAATTGGTAACATCTTGCAAATTTGATAAAGGTGATTAAATACAGAATCAACCATAATGGTTGTCATTACACCCAAACTAAGTTATTCTATATTTTATAGATTACGTATAAACACCTTTATATCCCTTTTGTTGTTCAGATGACCAGAAATGAACAGTATGTTATCCTACTGTTGAACTCCAAGAAGAGTCATCTGAATTAATTTATGTATTTGGGATTAGAGACAATTGTGCTGTGTGAAAAATACAGTCAATACAGCTTACAGATACTGAGCAAATGAAGATTCATTGTTTCTAAACATGTTTTACAGCTGATGTCTGGAAATAATGTGTGTGCACTTTTCCTGAAATGGACCTCCGAAACATGTCAACACTTCGAGCTTCAAGCAAGCAGGAAAGGTCATGAAATATTAGTGAGTGAATCACTGTTGAAGAGTGCCAAAAACAGAGCAATGAACAATTAATACTTATTTTTTTAAAAGTTAATGCTATGGCGCTCCATAACTCTCTAAAATCAACTGTGGTTGCAGATCTTTGCTCTGAGATACAGGAAGTGACTTTTTGTTTTGTTTTGTTTTGGTTTTTTTTGGTTGGTAAGAAAGGTCTGGTCTCGTTTGGTTTTGGTTTGGTTTGGTTTGGTTTTGGTTTGGTTTTGGTTTGGTTCAGTTTGGTTTTGGTTTTGGTTTTGGTTTTGTTTGGTTTTGGTTTGGTTTTTTTTGTCTCTGTTCAACCTTCAAGTCTTCTAGTAATTACATTTTCATGTTACTAAACTACTTTTTCATTTTGTTGTTGTAGCAACATAATTGCTGGTTGCTTTATTTTCACAGACAGCATTTTTTCATGCACCAAGCAGGTGGTACATGAATATGATGTTGAGTTTAATGCAACAAAAGCAGAATGGTTAAGGTTAGAGTAAGATGATTAATTAAATATCTATAAAAAGGCAAAATAAAATAAAAAAAAATAATGCTGTAGGATACTGTATTGCAAGATTGCCTATTCTGGCAGAAAACAAGTGATACACATCGGCACTTAAATTCTGCTGATAAGTTCACTGTCATCACTTTTAACATTTCCATGATATGTGAACAGAAAATGTAATTTGCTTTGCATTACATTTTTCTCAAAACATATTTGCTATGTCAGATTTGTTGTATATACACAAAATGTCCAGGAGGACAGGCTACTCTGTCTCCCAAAGACGTGAGTAGTTAGCTACTTCTTGCCACCACAGTTAAACAGGTAAGGAAACTTCAACAGAAGAACTTCCAGAGAAATAAACTCCACAGAATCGGGAACACTGGCTGACAGGTGACCGCGGCAAAGCGCTGAGCAGAAACACCACAGCACATCCTGCTTAGCAACAGAGACATTACCTAAATAAAAACAAACAAGTATTTCATGGATTACCACTGTAGTTTCCGAGACGCCGTCCAGTGAGAGAAATACATGTCGTCAAAGCCGTGCAGCAGTCGTGGACCGCTTTCTCTCTCTTTTACACTGGAACCTGGAGCGGCACTATCCAACACTGCTTCCCCAGCTGACCTCAGTCCTAGCACCTGTTTCTAATAGCCGCCCTGCCAGAGGCTATTAGGATCCGTCCACCCCCAGAAAGGACCTTTCCTCTGCAGCTCCAAACCCAACCGCACACCGGCTATCCAGTCGCACTGATTAATCACATCAAGATGGACTGCTCGAGCTCGTAACGCTGTGGAGGTGTATGTTAGTGCGTGTGCTGTCCCGGTGGCTGCCTTCGAGCTTGTGTGTGTGTGTGTACGCACAGTGCCACATGCTAGAGTTTTTTCATGTGTGTCGCCCTAATTCTTTATTCTGTTCACTTTGAGATATCTGACCGAGATATTTCATTAGACATTTGCTGCTCTCGGATATTAAGTCAGATATTCATTCGATACACACGCGGTCGGGATGTTTGGACCGCTGCCACGCTCTTTGAAGGGCCCGGTTGTCTCGAGGTTGCCACAAGGTCAGTGGATGAACCTGATTGGTCAACCCCCTGCGGACCAAAATTGGAAACGGCGGCCGCTGTAATCACGCTGTGACGGAAAACGACGTTGCCTTCCAAAGTTCGCCGGAGAATTTGTTTGAAGTTGATTTTAACCCTTAAAGTAACAGTAATGTGAAGTGAAAAGACCCTCTCACTGCTGGACAGGTAAGTATTCTCTGAAGGCAAACAGTCTGAGGAGGGCTATCAGGCACTACTGCGGCTACACTTTACCCTGATGCGAGCTGACGCCACAGTGCACCTAACCGCAGATTTCAGTATCAGCGCCGGGCTGATCGCTTCAGAGATGGAATCAGATCTGCACAATTAACCCCAACACTTGAGACTGCATGATTGGACCCGGAAAAATGTAAGCTACCTTTAACAAGCAGCGACCTGTGCTGTGTTTTATACAGTTTTTTTTTCCATCCCTGGATTCAAAGCAAAGAATTTGCGGTTACAAGATATGTGTCTCACTACCAGAACACCCGATTCATGCACTGTATCGGCTGGCTCGGTTTAGATTTTCATCTAAATTCTTTCGCTGAAAATAGGTGAAAGGCCACTCTAAAATCAGTCAGCGGTTTGAACTATTGGAAGAGTCTTCAATTGCTTCAGGTCATAGATCAAAAAAATAAATCAATCAATCAATTAAAAAAAACAACAATCCTGTGGCTTTGTTGTTCTGTGGTCACATGATCTCTAAGCCCAGAGACGAACATATTTTAAAAATACTTTTTTTTTTCAAATTTTGATAGATAACACAAGTTATTTATAAAACATATCAGCAATTGCAACAGCGACACAACTACAAGTAATGCTCATGGTGTCTACTTACGTCTACTTTAATGCATTTTCAAGTTAATTTTTGACCAAATATAGGACTTATTTTATTTATTTATTCAAGCATTGTAGGTAAGTATAAAGATACATATATCCTCTTAGAGAGAGTTATGTTAATCTACACTTAGTTCAGAGTTTAAAGTTGTCTGCATTTTTGCATTTCTTGCAGAATAGCGTGAATAATTTTAACATAACGAAATTAAAAGTTGGATAAATGAAACTAGATAACATTTGTGGCAATTAAGACCTCACAAATTCAAATTTAAGACTATTTATTTATACATGCATACATAAAATGAGTTTAAGACATTTTAAGACTTTGCTGCAGACAGCAGCACTTAAAATTCATTAATATAATTACAAAACGAGTTTATCATGACTGAATCAAGCTATAGCTGCGTAATTTTACACTGCCCGTAAATTGAGCTATGTCAGTGGTTTTGTTTTTCCTCTCGGTTTCCGCTCCGCGCTCTCTGGACATTAAGTTTCTCCCGGGAGTCAGCTAAGTTTGTTCAAACCCATTTTGCATGAACACTAACTAAAAGCGGAAAACAAAAACAATGAGGACCACTGAAAACATAATTTATCTGATCTCAGTTATAAGCCCCAAAATGTTCAGCCTGCAAATGTACTCACACGTACACCACACTCTTAAACTACAGTATTCAATATGATTTACGTTTTCAGGGCCAGGATAGGTACTGAAAAAGTAGGTCAAGCATCACATAAAGAATTTAAACTCAGTGCAGTCAGTGATAATGGAGTCAGTTAACAGTGACAGTGGTGGAAAGTAACTAAGTATATTTACTGAGCACAATTTTGAGATACTTGGCTTCACAAGATTATTCTATCTGTCTCTTGTATGCTATTTTTTGGATGTAAACATTGTACCTTTAACTCCACTATATCTTTTTGACAGCTAGTTTCCAGTTTGCAAATATAGATTTTATACACAAATCATATGATCAGCTCTTAGATATGATAAATGTTTTTGGTTAAACTTTCCAAAAGTACATAAGGTAGTTAAAATTTGCTCCACCTCGACCACCCACATTATTATTTATGTACCCTTCAATGTTTTCTGTATCCAGGGGATACAGTCATTTCACAGGCAGTAGGGGGGGATGCCAACATTCAAAAATAGACTCATCATAGCAAAATCCAAAATGTAATCCCACCTGAACAAAGTCGATGGCCATGAGGTACGTGTTGTTGTTTTTCATGTTTATTACATTTTGGGGGGAAATTTTGTTTTATAAAATTGTTTCTTATAGATGATTTTATATGTTCATGTTGAAGAATAAGGATTTGTATTATAGGAACTTTGATAATTAGGTATTAAATGTCTGTATCCTGGTGGATACGTTGCCCAGATGAGGGCATAAAATCAGAATTCATATTGTTATTTTGCTATTTTGCTGCTACGCCAATTTGCTTCACTGCACCAGATAAATTCTTGACTCTACTAACTAAAACGATCTATAATAGGGTATTGATAGTGTAGGAGCACCACAGTGAAGATGTACGTATAAAAACAGGAATTAAATGTTTTGTCTATAAATTTTAATTGGTTGTTGTTTATTCAAAGACTAGATTTGTGTCAAGCGTTCAAACCATACTTTATATAAATAACCATTGTTCACTTTTTAAAAAACTTATTATGCAAAACATAAGAGAAAGTAGCAAATTAATTGTTAATAAAATGTTTTAGAAGTTGCTATATAATCTTTTGAATAAAGAGGATATTTATCCCCTAAATGGGCAATGTATCTCAGGAAATACAATTTGTATTTTGAAAATAAATAAATAAATAAATCATGAAATCCTGTTATCTTAGCCTAAATACATTAGAAAATAGCAATTAACTCACTTTCAAAAATATTTACATGTGCCTGCTCATTGAAGGGTTAATACAAACAGTGCACAATAACATTTATTGCACCAGATGTAAGTAAAAGCTCTGTTTTATCTGTACTGCATGGCTGAAACTTGGAAAAACGTGGAAGCTAAATCTGCTACATAATGTATATTTCATATTTGTCTGATTCTTCCTGAGATTTTATTGCTTTTACATATGTTGCTGCTGGTGTTTTCTGTTTTTTTATTTCATTAACAGCTCTGTAAAGCTCTCCATAGGCCTTTTCTATGAGTAAATGTGTAAGCAAAGACTACTTTCTGTACATATGGTATAAACGTTTTCTTTGCTTGTGCAGGTGTAGGCGCAGCTGTAAATGTGAGAATATAAAAGGGAAGTCTATTGACCTTACTTTGTCCGTACTGGCCGTACTGGTAGGACGCCACATGGTCGACGGTGTAGCCCGGTGAGCTGTAGGAAGGCGGGCAGTAGGACTGGGAGCTGGGCAGGGAGGGCAGAGCCGACATGGAGGGAACACTGGTGAGACCCTCCAGGCCCTTGATGTGATCCATGCGCTGGCTGCAGCTGGCAGCCATGCCAGCAGGAGGCTCCAGGCCGCCCGTCAGAGGGGAGATGGCGTAGTCGCTTTGGGGCTGATGAGGCACACCGCCCGGGTTCAGCAGACCCATCACCTGATCAGAAGGAATGTAGGAGAGAGAAAATTTAATTGGCTGTGGGGTGTGTTTGGTGTACTGTCAGAGCACTGTGAGGGACTGTAATGTTAGTAGCACTTGCAGTTATGCTGAAAGAAGCTGGATAAGCTTTTTTTTTTGCATTTTGCTGTACATTTGTTTGCTCATGTAGATTTAATCGATGGAATTATGAAAAACAGGCTCATTTTCACCGCTGGCCCCAACCCCAGTCCTTACCCCAAAAAAGTGACTTTGTTTTCAACAATAGGAGCATCCTATGTGAAAGACATGTTTTCTGTTGTCTTTAGCTTCTGGCAGTCGGGTGTGGACTCAAATCACATGACTTTAATTCAAGTCAAATTTGATGACTTCACAAAATAAAAATCAAGAAATACTTGGCTTGGACTTTAACACCAATGATTCCTCTTGACTTTACTTAGACTTGAGCCTTTGGACTGAAAAATACTTCATACACTTCCCTAAACCAAAAGCTTACAGAGTGTATTAAGGTTGGCGATATCGTGTATGACATCCACGTACTCCATTTACTATTTTACAACATTTGCATTTACATTATACAACAAGATAGGACAGAACATATAAAATGTATACGATTGTGGTACTGGTTAATCATGCTATATGCAATGAAAGTGCAGTGTCAGCACAACTTTTTTAAAATCAAGTTTAGTCGCACGTATTTTAAGAAATTACTGCTTTCTAAAAGCATTCATGAGTTTTTTTAGAGTTCATTTATCAATTATGGTTGTTAAAACAGCATAACATTTGGTAACAAGTGCATTATTACTTTTTTAGGACTCGAAATTCCAAGGTTAGGATTTGAGACTTGACCCAGGACTTGTCTTGATTTGGGACTTGACTCTGGATTTGTCAGTCTTGACCTGCAACGTGACTTGACACTTTCCAGTCTTGACTTGGAATTTGAGTGCAAAGACTTGAGAGTTGTGACTTGCAAAACAATTATTCAGTCCCACCTCTGGTTTCTGACAAGCTTTTATAACATATTAAATATCTCTTTAACGTATGCAAGCACAGGAGTGTGTGTAACATATATTAACACAGACACCAAAACAAACACACACACCCAGACACACAAAGGAAATCCCCCTGTCGCGGACATCAAAAGGCTCCCAGCAAGCCCGTCCCAGACAGAGATAGCACCAGAGAGGAAGAATTAAGCAATTTGTCTCTGATCCGCGCCTCCACTTATTCTTAAATTCCTTTTTGACACTGCTCCAAAAACCCATTTCACAAGATAACAACTTATCTCAGAGGAAGATATGCCGACAACGATAACACAAAAGAAGGGTCTGTGTGAGCCCGGCTCTGCTCTGCCTCGGAATAGATCTGCAGTTTGAGAAATCCGTGACCTGGTCTTTATTAGCGACCAGATAATCAAATTTGGGGGAATATTCCGTGGCCAGCAAAGGACGGAAAAGAGCCGTGGGGCAAAGTGTTTCAACTGGTTTCAAAACAGACTTGATACCACCGACCCCCCCTCTTCAACGCTCGCTGACTTTACCTGTCCATCATCAAAGCGCTCAGTAAACCGTTAATAAGAAATTGAGACCGGCTTTATCACTTATGAAAGTAAGTCTAACTGAATCTGCTACCTCTAAATGTATCGTATCCCACCTCCTCCTCGACAGAGCAGAGGCCTCCAGGCTCCTCCAGTTGTCCTAATAAGAAGCAGGTACGCTGCTCTTTGGCTCCTCTTGGCCCTCTAAGTGACATATTATTCTACATCCACACACACACATGGTCCTGCTTAAATCATTTCCCAAGTAGGGGAGGTGAATGGAGGAGTCCATGTTGATTTGGAGAGGGGAGTTGTGTTTCCTCTCATGCCCGCTAACAGTTTCCTAAAAAATTAACCTGCGTTTGGAGGGCTTGGTTTAAGCAGCGTGTAAAGATACGCTTTGGCTTCGATAAGCCACAGGGGGCAGAGATACACGCTCTTTGAACTGATATTTCACTTTGGTGACTTTCGTGTGCTGCTGTCTGTTTGCTCTTATCTCTTTATCCAAACCCCATCATCCCTCTCTCCTGCGCCTCTCCCTGCCTCATGAGATGCCTGCTGGCCAGCCCATCCAGGGTGTTTCATATTGGAACTACGCCGTTGCCAGCGGCCTGAATCAGTGCGTCCAGGAGTTAGCGAGGAAGAATGTCGGGATGGGGGCGGGGGGAACATCTGAGATGGGACATTCCTCCGCCGCTGTACGAAATATATACAAATAAATGAGAACCTTTGCGTTCACGAGGAGGAATGTTCAGGCAAACATTTTAAGAATGCAATCACAGGAGGCTTCCCTTGAGGCTAGAGCATAGCGGGGAGTCGGTGTTTGTGCACACATACATGAGCATGAGGATGCTGTCTCTTGCTGCCTCAATGCACAACACTGTTTGTAAAGTATAGTTAGTGCATGTTTTATTCATGCAGCAGTGCATCTCTGTATGTTTGAAAGCCTGTATGTGTAAAAGTAAAAGCATGAGGACAGACTTTGAAAATAGCATTTTTCAGAGGAAGGGACGCTCTGACAACACACACTCAAGGGTGCAGGTTTTGTTTCAACATTGCTGGGGCATATACAACGCAGGGTTGGGGGTCTTCCGCCAGGAAATTTTGAGCATCAAAAAATAAATTCTCTGCATTCTGTTTTTTTATGCACCAGTGTGCCTTTTTTGTAGCAGTTTAAAGTGGAAATGTCTTTAATTTTGTCAAAATACAAATAATCAGCAGCATGTTTTCACTGGGGGAGGGACAAATGCACATGTTTTAAACATTGAGGGGGACATGTCCACTGCATTCTCCCTGAAAATCCACACATCTGTTACCCTAAAGACATAAAATAAAATGGCCAGAAATTAACCCTTTAAAAACAGACATCTTAAGACAGGCTACAGAAGATCATTGTTTGCATGATAATGTTTAAATAGATGTAAAATAAGAATCATAATAGCCACAGCATTAATTATTTCTGCAACAGAAAATTAAAGCGTCTGTCTTCTGTGTTATCATGTTGTATGCTCATGATGACGTCATTACGCTATGTTAAGTGTCGTGCAAATCTAGCAAAAACCCACTGTGGTGCCCGTGGAATGAATGACAAATCTATCAAAACGTCTTTGCACCCTGCTCATAAAAATGAGCATACATCAAAAATTAAATGATGTACATAATTCAAATAACTGATGGGGTGTTAAATTTTTTTTCTTTTTGTTTCTAAATTTACAAATCTTTTGGATCAGTACGTAGATTTTTTAAAATTTTGCAAATTCTGATGAAAAACGTCAGATTTTTGTATTTATTTTTTTAGTGACACAATTTCAATACTTTAATCAGTTGATGTGGTTTATTGGCTTACATAACATTTTATTTTAGGTTGTACACATTTTAGAAATTTGAAGCATTTAAAGATACTCTACAAAATGAAAAACACAATAAGCAAAGTACCAGTATAGGCACTGGTGGAAGATTTCTATTCTATAGAGTTTAAAGGGTTAAAAAAAAAAAGTAGTGTGAACTTAATTTTAAGTTTAACTTGCTCCTTGTTCAATGTTTTGCTTCTATATTGGAAATTATTTTTAAAAATGCAGCAATCTTCCGATCTAAACAGAATGTTGAAAAGTTGACTCAGCCATGCTGCTCAACCATGTCGTGTAATATTTGTGTAAAAGATGTTGCAAAATCCTTAACTGATCCTCAAAATGTCATGGAGTTGATCAATTATCTACACTGTGTGTGTGTGTGTATGTGTGTGTACCTGTAATTATGTGGACCTGTGAATGTGTGTTCATGTGAGTGTGTGTCTGTGTTCACAGCGCTGCGGCCTGTTCTCTGAGGAGTCAGACTGCGTCAGGCTGAAATCTCATTTTCTGCCTGTTAGGGTCTCTAACTCCTCTGTCTCCTCTGCTGTACCCTCTGTCTAGGTGCAGGGACCTTGGGACTTCATGCCTGTATAATTGGCTGTAATTGTCTTTTCACTTCTAATTTGTCACACGCTCAATTGTCCTCTGTCCTCCTAGAGTCATCTCACTTTTCTGCTCCAACAGGGAGTGACCCATCCTGCAGAACTGCCGAGGAGCGTGCATTTGGAGTGAATCAGTGAGCGGCGTGCGTGTGCACTTATGTGTTGCCCACCTGGGTGAAATATTACTTGAGAAGAGTGTTTGATTTTTTTAAAGCTCTTGACGTATTGTGTGAAGCTGTGTGTCTGACGGGTTAAATCATGCATACCTCCACCGCGTTCAACTCTTTGAAATCATGTTCAACTCTAAATCTGCCCAGCTCTGCTGTGGCGTGTTCTGGGTATTATCCGTGCAAGTAAAACTATCTTAGTCTCTCGAGGCGTGTACAGTGTCAAACACACAAGTCTTATTCCTGTCAAATTAATACACTGGGGGGAAAAAAAACACCAGCTTAAATCTCTTGACTTGGATTGCCTTTGTGTTTTTCTTCAAATTAATCAAATATCAGTTTTCAACTGAAATACTCGTGTTTAAAACTTTTAAGAATATTATTATTTTCATGGAATGAAATCACATTGTCTTAACAGATTTCCTCTAAAAAGCTGAAACTGTTCCACATTATCTTCATCTATAAATATGAGATCATTTTTTGGAGCGCAGTCCATTGCTTTGCTGACTGAGCTGTATTCACCTCAGTTTAATATCTGATTTTAGCTCAAATACACATATTTTAAGCCATCGTCTCACCTGAGGAGAGAGTCCGTTTCCTATGGCGGGGTTCATGGGATTAGCCGGTCCTCCAGCACTCACAAAGCTATCCGAGTAGCCTGAGAAGGAGTGGCGTCCGGAGGCGAGGCAGTAGGCAGAGCCTCCTTCTACCTGGCCTCCACCACCATTGGCTTGGTGGCCCGAGGAAGGAGGGAGAGGCTGGGGCCGATGCACCGTGCTGGGCGGCTCTGACACGAGCAAAGACATCACAGAGACAGTTTAAACACTGGGATCAGTGACAGTGAAATTAAAACCAAAACATCCCGCAGCATTGTTACTGTGCTGAAATTGAACTAACTCAGAAATAAAACGCTGGATTCAATGCAGACTTGAGTTTGAACACGTTGTTTCAAAATATATGTAGCGTATATGTTCATAAGTTTTTTAATATTTTTTATTTTACAAAATTATTTCATTAAATCTTACTCATGCAGTTCTATAGCTTATTGTAATCCACCAAATAATTGAAAAAATTAACAATTTCAGCAAATAAGGGTTATGTATGAAAAAAAATGCTTCACTCAAAATGCCATTTGAGGGATATAGAATTACTGAATTCAAAAAGAAACTGCACAAAAATGCACTCCATGACATACTGTTTTAATACAGTTAACTGAGACTGAGAAGAGCTTCAAAATAAAAGCCAACAGACAGTTTTGTTGAGTTTTTTTTATTACATTACATGTCTCTCTGTAGAAAGTTATTTTGAATATGTTTTGGCTTGATACCCTTTTTTAAAAAATAGATCAAAAGGAAAATTACTTTATTATTTGCATCACCACTGAATCCTATGTTCATGGAGTGAACACTTTGAACTGAAAAATTATTTGCTACAGTTATATATTTCTCAACCAATGCATTAGTTATATGAGTGGGTCTCATGTCCTACCTTGTGCTATAGATGAGGGGGGGTAGGTGCTGTCAGAGAGCTGGTAGGGGGGGATGCTGGACATGGCTGAAGGTGGGAAACCCCCTGGGATGAGGTGATTAAATGCCATCAGTTGACTGGCTCCTGCTTGCTTCCTCCACCTCGCCCGCCTGTTGCTGAACCAAACCTAGAAGGACGATGTTTGATCAGTGTGTGTGTGTGTTGTGTGTTTCTCAGACTACAATGCTGCAGTCCGTCTCTTGTATTAGCTGGCATTTTAAGAGGTAAAAAGAAAAATCGCAATAAAATGAATGAAAGCCATTGAGAGCAACTACAATTAAAAAACTTTAATTTGTTTGAATGATGAACACGTACTCACATTTAAATATATCGCACTAAAAACGTTAGTAACAGGTTAAAAGGACAGTGAGAGAAAATGTGAGATAAAAGTTGTGTGTGTGTGTGTGGGTTAGAGGAGTGTTAACGCTGGTTGCACTGAGTGTGTGAGTGACATGCCGTGCCCATATGGACAAGGCTCATGCTGGGCCTGCTTACGCTTCCCATATGGAGCCTGTGGAGGAGAATTTACTGGATTCCAGATCAGAAATAGGAAAGTCCAGATTGGGCCCCTGGGAGTGAGGATGAGAGGTACGTGTGTATGTGTGTGCGCGTGTGCGTGTGCGTGTGCGTGTGTGTGAGGGATGCTCGTAGTTAGGACAGGTCATTAAGTGCATGTTGGTGTGTTAGGTCAGACAGAAGTGAAGATGTGAGCATCTTGTAAACATTTTTTCATGTTTTAACTCCTGTTTAAAGATTTCATGGTTCTCTGTGAAGCATTTCTGAAACCCATTTGAAAATCCATTATTTGAATTCCTGTTTTTCACAAGGTAAAATCAGTTTTTTTACACCCGTTGGCTCCTTAAAGATAACACATTTTGTAGATATGAATGGTACAGTGTATATATGTGCCCTCGTGTACCTGGACCCTGGCCTCTGTGAGCTTGGCCCTCTGGGCGAGCTCCTCCCTGGTGTAAATGTCGGGGTAGTGGGTCCTCTCGAAGGCCCTCTCCAGCTCTTCCAGCTGCTCTGCTGTGAAGGTGGTCCGACTGCGCCGCTGCTTCCTCTTAAGCGGCAGATCAGGTTCTGACTCCACATCCGAACCCTCATCTGAGTGACTTGCTGTTGAAACACAGGAAAAGGAAAAATAAGAAAACAGTCAGAATGACATTTTCTCCCAATATCAGATGTTAAATCAGGCAAAAGTTGACGTTGCTTCCTGATTATCCCAAATACACATACTTAACTTAACAGCTTCAGCAAAATCACACAAAGCAACACACTGATCTCATAGACCAACAACTTGTAGTGCTTTAAGTGTATTTTTCTGATAAGAACGTGGTTGTGACATTCAGCAGCATCACAATAAATCAACTGATGTACCCTCTGTTGTCACTTGCTCACTTTCAGTTATAGAAGGTGGTTATTTTCTTTTTTATTCACACTTCCACACACATACACACACACACACCATAAGGTATCGCTCTTCCTCGTGGTCCTGTGGCCAAACAGACCTCTATTCAGGAGGAATATTCTGAGCCTATGGAATAATCCCACTGGACAAGATTCCCAGGGCACCACAGGGGGACTGGTGGACTAAAAGCCACACAAAAGGCTAATTTGGATCCAGGGGCCATTCTTTGAGCGCACATTTGTGTGTGTGTGTGTGTGTGTGTGTGTGTGTGTGTGTGTGTGTGTGTGTGTAGACAGTAGCACTGACAGCCAGGAGCAGTTGCTGCGATGAATAACTAACTGTTCAGTCAGCTGAATGCTTGTCTGCTTATCTAAAATCAAGCTAAGCAAGAATAGATATGAATCCGTTTTTTTTCTTTTTTAAATTTCTCTTTATTTTCCTTTCCCTGTCTCATCGCAAGTATGAAGTTACAGTTCAGAGGGGGCAACTTCTGTAGGAGCTAAGTAGGTGCCAATCAGATATCATCAGCCTCAAGTCCAGATTCTAAACAGGGCATAAAAACATTTTGTCAGAAAAATGCAGCGCTTAAAAAAGGAAGGAAATTATTCCTATACATAAAGTCAAAATATCTTTTTTTTTGTTCTGGGCTACTGCAGAAACAAGGAAGAGGATTCACTCTGTATTTAGATATAAAGAACTCAGGGTAACGCAATGATTCTTATTTTCACAAGATTATGAATGAATGAAAACATAGTAATAAATATAATACTAATTTTCTGAGAAAATATATCCCCCTAAAATTACATTCTAGGACTTCAATTATCAGCTACTTTCATTACTATTTCATTTTCATTAAAATATCAGAAAATAATATGAAATTTCCATAAAAAAAATCAAAGATGCCATCCTAAAATTACTTCTGATTTCTAACCAACAGTTCAAACCCCCAAAGTTATTTATTTCCAATTATTTCAAATTCTCACATTGGAGAAGCAGTAGCTAAAAATAGCTGTCAATTTTGCTTAAAAAAAACCTTTTATTTTTAAAAAAATTTTTTTAAATCAATTGGTGGAATAAATATTCAAAATTTGAAAAATACATAAGTTGTATTTTTGACTTGTCAGAGTGATCTTCGGCCTGACTGAGCGGCAGCGATATGAAGCGTCCTGACAGCTTTTGTGTTTCCACTTTTCATCTCTGCCTCAGATCAGTATTACTACTATTGTGGACTCCGCTCTATAAGCCGCCAACTCGGTTTTTAACTCACTACTTCAAACACCCCATTGGCTCTCTTCGAAGTTCACCAAGGCCAAAGCACTTTTTGTGTAACACTTAATGAATTCCCCCTCAGCGCAGGGGAAGTTTTGTGTGCAACACTGTATTAGTTCCCCCTCAGAAGCAACAATAAAATACAAGAGAATCCAAATATCTCAGGGCCCCTCATGTGAAACTGATCCTCTCTCCCCCTTCGGCGATTTTCTCCGTGCAACACCAATAGCAGTGGGAGTCAACTTAACATGCATTAGGAGCAAATTGGTAAAGAAACATTCAAGCATGAGGGAGGCAATAAGTAAAATATTTTCAAAGGGGGAGCGAGAGAAATGGAGACATTGCTTTAAGCCTCTTGCTGAATATCTTGCAATTTTGCACTCGCAGATTGCTCGCTCTTTGTTAACCTGTGTGTGAGTTTAGCATTTTAACAGGAACGATGTGCTACAACTCTTGTCAGCAGAGAAAGGAGGAGACACTTTAAAATGGCCACTGTGAATTAAGATTCATCAGCTGTTTTTGGAACTTTATCAACAAAAAACACGTCACTTTAAACTAAACAAAAAAAGGACACAAACATTTTTGCGACTACAGGACTTGTGCTTTTTGATCGTGGGGAAGTAATTTGGGATGTGGACTTTTTGACAGGATGGATAAAAAAACACAAGATGAGGCCTTTTTTTGTAGCCTCCCCCTCCAGTTTCTGCATGGAGGAGGGCCGCTAGGAAAGCCCCCCCCCCCCCCAACTTTAGCAGCATGCACGTTCCTCAGCATTTCACAGGGATTTGGGTCCTGGGAAAGCTGAGGCGGCCGGGAAAATCCTTAATCACTTTGGAATTACCTATCGGTTATGACTGCTACCGGGGTTTCGAGAACTTTTCAAAAGAAGCGACAGAGTGGCACCTCTCAAGTCTCGGGAGTCTAGTCGGGATACAATCCTGAATCAGATCCTGTGCAGACGACTTGAGCAGGCTCATTTGTTTCACTTCGCTTTGTGGGATCACTTCGTCAGTAGATGTTGAGATACAGCCAGATAAGACGATAGGACGAAACGATAACGATGGAAGGTGTGTCAGTGAAAAACATAATGAAGCAAATGCCCTGAACATTGTGATGCTACCAGGTGGAACACTAGGTGATAAAAAATATCTACCGGCATGTATGAAAAAAGAAAATCTCACACTTGCACATTATTCACCTCAAACAACAGCAAACTCCTAATTGGCCCTGCAAACTTTTTGCACTTTGGCACGCCACCCTCCTTAAACAAGCACCACCTTCTCCTCCCTCTTCCCTCTCTCTATAATTCTCCCTCCTTCTCACCCTCGCTTTGTCTCCCCTCTCCCCATCTCTCTCTTTTCCACCCATATTTCTCTCTGTGACTCTCGGGCTCTTTGTTGCTCCAAAGAGCCGAGGTCTTTGCCGGCGATTTCCACGCTCCATCTGTGGAATCCGTCATGGCTCCCTCGGCCCTTCACAGTGGGGGGGTGTCACCTGCCCCACGGGCGAGCTGGGGTGGGGGGGCATAAAGAGGCTCCGCAGAGGGCTTGGGGGGGGTGGGTGCACAGCCGGGGGCATTCTACCCCTTTCCCCCGCCTAAAAAACACACCCCTTCCTCCAGAGGGAACTGTAAGAGCACCTGAGGGGGCGAGGAGGGCAGCAGAGACGGGTAACAGGGGCTGTTGTTGCCGATGTAAATGTCCCCGTGGGGATAGTCTGTCTGGGCATCTGTGTTGGTTTTTGTTGTTGTTCTTGTTGGTGGAAGCGTAGTGCATCCAGGGTGTGTTGGCCCTGTTCAATGCATGGACTCTAGGTGAGGTAAAAAGGAAGTGCGTCCCTCTCAAATATTTCCTCCATCTTCTCTCTCTAAGAAATGAAAACCCTCTCCATCTTTTTTCTTTTGGAATTTTTTTCAGGTGTTTGTGCCTTTTCTGGTAAAATATGTACGTTTCTGAGTTTACTGTGAATGGTTAAAAGGTCAAAATAAGATGTAACAAATGTTTATGATTAAAAAAAAACTATGAAAACAGATTTTAAAACGGGTTAACCATGATTGTCTCTTTAAATTGTATTGTGGACTCACAATACACTCATGACACATAAGACACTTTTATTATAAAGTGAACACAACCTTCCCTTTCTCAT
This sequence comes from Plectropomus leopardus, assembly GCF_008729295.1. Lineage (NCBI taxonomy): Eukaryota > Metazoa > Chordata > Actinopteri > Perciformes > Serranidae > Plectropomus > Plectropomus leopardus. The sequence goes on along the minus strand of NC_056467.1, from coordinate 4,702,543 downwards.
GAAAACATTCAAATTTGAGTGAAAATAAATTTAAACTGACTGCTGCTTTTAAATATATATATATATATATATATATATATATATATATATATATATATATTTATATATATAGCTATTTGAAGCAGTGCCAGAACCTAGCATATTTAGCACCCTATGCAAGCTTTATTACTTTATATTATCTTGGATTTATTATGGACAAGACCAAGAGCTACTCAGAAATTAAAACAAATTAACAACTTAGCTAACAAACAATATAATAACAATAATTATGGCTGAATTGTTGCTGGATCATTGCTGAATTTCAATAGTTAATCATGATTAATCACATATTTAATTGCATGTTTTAAATTCCATTATTTTACATTTAAAAATAGGTTTAAAGACCATATTAACAAGGTAAAGCAAGTCTTCCCAGAGTCTCCTGATTGGAATAAAATGAATGCAGAGAAATTTACTTTTATGATCTTGACTATTAATTTTTTTTTAAATTTCAAATCCCAAAACATGCTACAGATGGTCTCCTATGGCTCCTATGAGACTGCAACATGTTATATTGCAGCTCTCTATTAAAAGTAACTTTCACTGTAGCTTTTAGGTAATAAATGTAGTTTGTTTGGGTGATGGATAACCATTTTTCTGACATCCTCACCAATAAGAGAATTACACAATTTTAGTAGGAGTGGGGAAAAATACAGTGTCGTGATATTTTTGTGTGGCAATATTGTATCAATGCAAGGATGCCAAATATTCAATTTTTCTAATATAAATTATTACTATTAAAAATACAAACTAAGCTTTTGGTAATAAAAATTACTGAATTAAGATTAAAAGACAGAAATCTTCACATCTTATTAGCTGAAACAGGTGTTGGCAAATGTTTTCAGTGGGGACATAATTTGCAGTTGAAAAAAGTAATAAATCATAAATATATGATTTATCACAATACTCAGCATATTAAACACATTCAAAATTGCAATAATATTATATTGTCACTTAAGTATTGCAATATTATTGTATTGTGGAGCCTCCAATGATTCCAGCCCTAATTTTAAATATAATATTTTTTGCAGTTTCACGATAAATTCACAATAACTTTTTTTTTTTGTAAGTGTGGCTGTTAAGGACACTTCAGAGGTTGGATTGCTGTGAAAAGAAAAGCCTAATAGAAGTTTGTTGCACTGCTGCACACATGTCTGCTTAAGCATCACCCACATGCCTCAAATTCTAAAATATAATGTAATGCAAATTAAAGTGGCAGGTGATGGAGATTCATGGGGTGATACATGGGGTGCAGAGGGTGTTTTGGTGGCAAACTTGTGCCAAGACAGAGGACAGCCTCCCAAACACCCCTGAAGCTCACTGCTCCCCACAGCTTGGCTCAGGAGCTCATAAACACACACACACACACACACACGCACACACACACACACACACAGCACTCCAAGCACATGACCGTGTGCACATGTCGACAGCGCTGGGCTTCCCCTGATTCTACATGCATTTTCAGGCTACGTTAATCGAGCTTGTCAGCCCTGAGGCGTCTCCACTTTAGCGTCCATTAACAGCGCGCCCCCTGCTCAAAATGCCTTTAAGCGTGGTCAGCACACACACATACGTTCCAAAATCATCTATGCAATGATGAAATATAATGCCAAATCAGCATCAGGATATATGTTACCTCTGAACAAAGAGGAGAAGAGTGAAGAGGCTGAAACCTTTCCCTCTGCTCCCCAGGATCTTTTCCAACCTTGTAAACCTGTGGTTTCAGAGTGCCCCGTTTGCCGTCATCGCCTCGCTATCCCTAAGATCTGATCGCATCGATTTGGCACCGTCAAATAGCCTCGGCCAATCAAATTATCCACTCTAACCGTCATATCGCTGCCTGCCTGTATACATATGCAATATCTTAAAATGCTATATTTATAGCCCCTGTAAACACTTAACTTCTCTCTGTATACTTTTGCTCCACCTCAGTCGAAAGGAGCGGGGGGTTGCACACTCTTGTCAGTTCATCGAAATATGAGAAAATATGAGCCTTAAAAGGGTAAAATTATCTGAGCAGGAGACGGCCTGGAAAAGCAGCAGCCTCGGTATAAAACCGCCCGGGAGCCGAGGAGCATTAAGCCGCAAAATAAGAGGGGAGCAGTTGGAAGGGGAGGTGGGTGGAGGGGGTTAGAGGAGAAAAGAAAACTGTTTAATTTAACAAAACTGAAGCCCTGAGAGGCACACAGTGCATGGGACTGCGAGCCAAAACAACCTCTCCGGAGCCAAGAAAGCCCAAAATGGATCCCATCGTGCAACGCCATCCCAGGGAAGAGAAAAACAAGGAGGAGAGGAAGGAGGAGAATGGAGGGTTTAGCTGAAACAGACTGTTGGAAAGACTTTCGCATTGCTGTTTTCTTACGAGGGGGGGGGGGGGGGTCGAATGGGGACACAAAGGCTTAAATATGTCCGCTCCGACATGAGACAGTATGCTCCGAGCACACACGCATGTGTGCGTGAGAGACAGATAGAGAGGGAGTGAAAGGGGATGTGTCAAAGTTGGATTTTGGGGACTTGGGGGAATTGACTGACCATATGTGGACTATTTACACCCCTCATTGGACATCCCAGTAACTCTTCTGGGGGTTTGGTTAATAGTGAGGGTAAATTGAGCCTCTGACACGTCGGCCCCCTTCTCTCCACCTACCCGAAAAAAACCCAAAAACAAAACAAAAGGCAGAGGAGACAAACGCAGCATTTATTTGGGCGGGCCGACCATGCTGCTCCTATTCAGGAGCCGGGGGACTAAGTGACTGACCGACTGCATTAAACAGTATATAGAAGTCAAGACAGGCAGATGCTGGGCCGGATAATGGCTTTACTGACAGCTTATGGACCCATCTGTGACTCTTTCTGCTGGGTTAAGAAAAAAGATGGTGTGTGTGGATTTTTTTTGTGTGTGTGTATGCGTGTGGGAGGAAGGGGGGTTCGAGGGCGAACTCACTTGACTTGCTAAGGAGGAGTTTCGACCTTCACAGCTGCCCTGTAAAGGAGAGTGTGCCAGAGCTGTGTGTGTGTGTGTGTGTGTGTGTGTGTGTGTGTGTGTGTGTGTGTGTGTGTGTGTGTGTGTGTGTGCGTGTGTGTTACACACAAAAAGATGATGTGAGCAAACTGTCATCAGTCACAACCTTGTTATGCAACCAAAAAAATGACCCGACAAAGGGCAGTCTGAAGCTGTCAACAAAGAATTATGGGAGTTGTTGAGGATGTGTGTGTATGGGGGGGTATCAGGAAATGGTTACCTGTCATTTGTAGCTGAATGTGTTTCTAACCCTGTTTCCTGTGTAGCGCTGGGGGAGAGTGACCCTCTTTGGCCCTGTGACCCTGCAGTTCTTCACTGGCTTTTAACTCACAACTCCAGTCAGTGGGGCACTTGTTGAAATCCTAAAAGGTGAGTTGTTAGCAGGTCAACTGTCATTCTTATTTTTTTAGTTGACAGGGGGGACGTTTAACAGTTTAATCTCTGGTATTTCTTGCTGCCTGGCTGCTACTGACTACAGCAGCTATTAATCTTCCATATGAATTCAAGTGAATTTTCAGGAGCTACAACAAGCAGCAACCTCAGGGGCTGAAAAACGATGCCAAGGCAGAAGCGTCAAAACACTGCAATTCTTTGAACGGCCCCTCTAGGCTGGCTCCAGAAGCTAGTCAGTCCTTGTAGACCCCCATGATAAAATCTCCAACTTTACAGCACACATAAACGTGTTTACAGCCTGGTGAAAAAAAGCCCCCCCCCCCCTTCATAACTGACTGATGACTGATTTTTATATAACTCATCCTTTTTAAATTCTGCTCATTGTGTTCACAGCTTTTCGATCAGATTCACCCCTCATCTTCCTTCACCCACTCATTCAAGTACGGTCACTTCTGGCACCAAAAACACCAAGACAGCCAAAATGCCAAAGTCAGGGCTTCGAAACGAGAGTCCACAAACCAACAGGTGATGTGCCAAGATTTTCAGAGGCCCTATTCGGCCACCCCTATGACAGAGCGCCACTGCTTTCCCCTTAATATTGTGATAACACTTAAACAAAGTAAAAAAGTGATATCATGCTATTTACTTTGGGAGATTTTAGAGCAAAAATCAAGTGAGACATTCAGAAAAGCAGTGGTGTATAATGCTGCATTCATGCTACATGGGTGAGGGTAGATCCTACTTCTTACCTCAACTTTCACATGGTAAATATTACTAAGGAACTCCTGGTTTGGCTGAGAATCCCTATTTAAACACGAAAATAACTGTAATGAAGCACTACAGAGCCGTACAGTCATTCATGTCATTTTCATTGCACACTGCACTTTGTAGGCTGAGCTGTAAAGCTCAAAGATCTGGACGACTAAACACAAATCTATTTCATCAAATGCAACAATTCTTCGTCTGCTTGGTGTTTTCGAGCGAGCGCATTACAAAAGATATTCCTGCATGGCACGACTACAGCTTAAACACACATTTTAAGCCTCCGTCTCGACGCAACACAAAAGCATCAGCGCTAATTAGTTAACAAAGCTCTGAATGAAAGTCAGGCTTCATCAGTCAGGTGATTGACAGCTGCCTGTCCCCCTTCAGTAGCATCGATGCTGCACTGGCTGGCCTCTGGCTGGCCTCTGCAAACTTTGACACTAGACCCTAACCCTGATACACACTCATGCACATACACACGTTCAAAACAACTGTGCTTGCAAACACACGGACAGATGCATGAGAGGAAAACGCACACACTCAACATTCTTCCTCACTTTCTCAGAAACACACACAAACACACTCATGCACATTAAAAAACAACCTCTCTCCCCCTTTCCCCCCCAGCTGTTGTGCCTATAGTGCATACTTGCAGCAGATAAAGAGGGGCCTTATTCTAAGGCGAGCCATTCTACTTGACCTTCGCTGGGCCTTTTCACTCTTTCACTCCCTTCAAACCGTCTTTGGGGCTCGCTCACTCGCAGCTCAATGTGGCTAGTCCATCACGGGTGAAGGCTGAGGCGCTATAGCGGGTCTTGAAGGGGGGAATACCCCAAATACCCCTTCCCCCCCTACACACACACATGCACATACACACGCACAAGCCCCCTCCCTCTCAGAAATCACCCTGACTTCAAAGTTGGTGTGCATTCATTAATTGCCCTTTGAATTGATATCAGAGGGTCACAATAAGAGTGTGAAAGGAAAAAGAGGCTTTAATGAAGCATAGAGCAGCCATTCATTTGCAGATAACTATGTTTTCATGCTTGAATAGTCATCATGCATGGGCTTATTAGAAAAAAACTCATGAGAGAGGGAGGAGCGCAGGATGAGGAGAGAGGGACGGACAGAGCCCCGGGGTAGAGGAGAGTGATTTGGTGCTCGCCACTTGGCCCTCGTGCCCCTCTTTGCCCTCGTGCCCAGGGACTCAACTGAGTGACACATTCATTCTTTCAACAGACAGACAGAGCCCTCTTCAACAGACACTTGGCTCAGGCCAGTAATAGCCAATAGCTATAATAAGATCCATCCAGAGCTTATTGGTCTTTGTCAGATCTGATGAGACAGTAATTTGGAACTTATTAGGGTGACAACTGCCGTCAATTTTCAATATCAGTTTTCCTGATGTTTATTTTTTTTATTTTTCGGTTGATTATTTGGTCTATAAAATGTTAGAAAATAGTGGGGGGAAATGTGAAAAAACTGTTGTTGTTTTGTCCGATCACTAGTCCAAAACTCAAAGACATTACAGATTAAAGCGCCAAATTTTCACATTAGAGAAGATAAAAGCAAACAATTTGGGTCATTTTTACTAAAAATAATTACTTAAACAATTAATCCATCACCAAACACTCCCCACTTTTTTTCTGTCAGCCGACCAATCAATTCATTGACTAATAAATTCAGCTTTTCACCTTACATTAAAGGTCCCATATTGTGAAAATGTAGATTTCCATGTCTTATTTACTATAAAAGCTGGTGTAGGTGCGATATAAATACTGCAAATATATCAAAACGCTCAATACACAGAAGAATGCGCAGAATCCATATGCAGACACTGTGCCTTTAATCCAGCTGGCAATATTTCCATGAATTTGTGATGTAACAACTATTGGCTACTATATAAAAGTAGCTTAAAACTTGAACATAAATATTTTAAATGGGTCGCTTTGTATTTTGTATTTGATTACAGGTATATTCAGACAGCAGGCATGATTAAAAAAAAAGAGTTTCTGACCATTAAAGTATATAAACATGCTCTAGTAGAAACCCAAAAGTATGAACCTGAAAATCATAGCATAATATGGGACCTTTAAAATGAAATATTCTGTTTAAAATATTCTGAGTAGTTTATTCTGTGTCTTCTTTTATTATTGCTATCTTTGCTGACTACAGTTGTGCACATCAGAGCGCTGCTTTAAATGCCACTATAAACACAATAATGGGCAACTAGGGAAGCACAAAAGGTTACTGGCAAATATTCTTTATTTTGGAAAGGTTTTATCAGTAAAGACTTCACAGTCTGGGTACAGAAATACACTCAGATAACTGCAAACAGCTGATGTTCAAAAGTTAATAGAAAAGTCAGTCACTGCAAACACCATTATCATACACTCAACACACTGCACCGTCTGTGCTCTCAACCCATTCTCTGCCTCCACCTCTGCCCCCCCCCGCTTCGTCCTATCACTCCTCTTCCCTCAGTCCTCCCTTTCCTCTCCTCTGCCCTGGCACCGATCCAGTCTGTGCCCACATATTACATTTGCAGCACGCCATCATTCACCCCGAGTGGCAGAGAAGCCCAAGTTCTTCATTCACTCGCATTATTTACACAAACAAAGTCCTACTCCGTTTCTGTGACAAAGCCAGCTAAATCTTTATGGCTCTTTCATGTATTGTCTGCTCACGGTTCCCTTTTGTCCCCCGGCCATTGGCCTGGGCCCTGGATACAATGAGCCCGGGGGAATGGAGGCAGATTGAAGGAATGCGCCTCAATAAAACCTAATTATGACATGATGACTGCGCTCACCATGGTAGGGGTTTTTCAAAGATCCCGGGCTTATTCAATTAGCCCTTTCCAGGATCCCCTTTCACCAAATAAAGTTATCCCTTTGACTGTTTGCATTGCAGAGAGGAATGTGCGTGTGTATGCGTGTGTGTGTATGCACATGGTTGTGTGTATGTCTGTGTGTGTGTGTGCGCACACTGCCAGCCTAAATGGAAATGTATCGGCCCTCAACAAGGCTCCTCTGTATTATCTGGCTAATTTCACCTAACTAAGTATGGACTCTAAAAGATACACTGTGAAAATGTGAAGCAGGAGGAGGGAGGAGGCGGGGACACCGTGACTGTTTTAATCATTAACTTTGTCTCAAGGGTTAATTACTATGACGCTGGGACTTTGGTACAGCCCAGCAACCGGCCTGCAGTTACTGCCAGATATATATATATATATATATATATATATATATAATATATATATTATTATCCATATAAATGGATAAAACCTGGAGAGAAAGGGGGAGTTTTTGAGAATGAATTTCTGGCTGTTTAACTTAAATATTGCATTAAAACAATTGGAAGAAAATGTGATTTTATTTATATCTCTGTGTCAAAATATATGTTGTTAGTTTACATTTGAATTACTATTTAATATTTAATTAATCGAGCAACACTGTGTGCACATCTTTTAAAAATAACTCTCTTCTTTGAGCATGTAACAGTGAGTATTAATGCTCCAGTGTCACCATTCATAAAATCAGGAAAGTAGCTGACATGTATTTGAAAACCAGGGATAAAAGTTTGGGTTTTAGGGTATTATATTATTCATTAAGGGCCTGGGTTTTTAAGCATTTGGGGGGGGGGGGGGGGGCACATATGAAATGCATTTGTGGGTTCTCCCCTATAGGAAATAATGACCATCAAACACTTAATTTCCTGTTTTACTTAATCCTGTATTTCCTGCAGTAATATAAAATGTCTTGAATTTTGTCAAAATAAAAGTCCTTTGCTACTTTCATGGTTTTATTGAAGGGGGCATTAATGAAACAGGAGGTTTTGGGGGGTTCTCTGCAAGAAAATCTTGAGCATCACACACCTAATTTCCTGTATTCTGGTTAGGTTTTACGCACCAATTTATGTTGGAGAGATGTCTGATTTTGTCAAAACAAATGTCTGCTGCTACAGTTGTTTTGTGTTTTTTTTTTAATTGGAGGGGAAATGTTTTAAATATTGAGGGGGGGGGGGGGGGGGGGGGGTGGGGGGGGGTGTCACTGTATACCTCCCAAAGTCTACACCTATGTTAATTATTATACGGTATAAAATGCACTGGTGTTATATCATTTGTTTATAGATTAACTCAGGATATATTATTACATTACAAAGTTACAACAAATATAGGAAAAAGAGGTGGTCACATTAACAAAATAGAAATATTCAAATAAAAGAACGATCTGATGGTGCCGCTGCAATCCATCAGGCAAGACGTTTTGAAAATGAAAAACTAAACTAAATATGTTTACAATAAAACCGCGAAAGATTATTAAAGAACTTAATTAGAAACTTTACGGACGCGGACTGACTTTCCTTTGTGCGCTCCGGAGGATGGAGCCAGATATGAACCGAGCTGTGCGCCGCAGGCTGAGAGAAACACGGAGACAGAGAGGAGGAAACAGAGGGAGAGGGGCGGTGTTGCTCTCCAGATGAAAGTGGGATGAAATAAAAGAGTCGATTTAATCTGCTTGAAGAGATTTGGGGAGCAAGTGGTGAAGAAGAAGAAGGAGGGGGAGGAGGAGGGGAGGGGAGGGAGTGAAGATTTCGGAGCTATGCGCTGCAGCGCAGGACGGGTGGCGGGGGCCCCCTTGTGAAGCTGCGCTCCGGGCCAGACCGGGGCTCTCCGGGGAGAACATTGGTCCCCATTCACCGAAACCCTCTCTTTAATACACTCCCTCCGTCATTAAATGTGACATAGCACAATATCGACATCATTTAGAGGACATTATTAATGTTCGCGGGGGCAAGGCCGGGCTTCATCAAAGAATCAATAATAGCTCACGAGTTACAGGCGGCGTGGTATTATTAGCATCATCCTTTGAGGCGGAGAGGAGAAGGACACTTTTATTTCGTTAGCCACTTACAGTCTGGATATTATGGCAAGCAATTAGGCTTCATCAAAAGATGCTGAATGTTGCTTTTTCTATTTTAAAGCTCTGACATCATAGGGCAGCGAGAAAGTTATGAAAAGTTTTCTGACGTCAGAAATAAAAGAAATTATATATAAAGACAACGCAGAGTATAAATTAAAGTTTGTGTTGGCGACCTAAAACACTGACTTGTTTTGTTTTTTTTTTTTTTTTTTGGTTTTTTTTTTTTTCAAATGTGCAGTCTTGGCAAGCACGCACATTTTTTTTAACTTTAAAAATCGCTGGTTTTTAATCAAGGTAAAGAGTTAAATGCCTATATGTGCGCGCACACGTGCAGCCGCGCAGGTTTGGGGTGCGAGCACGCATCCCTAAGCTATACGTGAGTGGATTTCAGAGGCCTCAATTGTCATTCTGAATGGCAGTCGACCCCAAAAGGAAACATTTTGTAGGTGAAAACGGCCATTTTCCCTCGGTGAACGGGCCCTCTAAACCGTGCCGGAGCGCTCCCTGAATAATTCATCCTTCATTGCGGCCTCATAGTGTGTTTTGTCGGGGCTTTTTCTGTGGAGGAGCCTTTTTCTCTCTGACTGAATTATAAACAGGTTGCCTTCTTCTTCTTTAGCCGCGGCGCAAAGCTGTTTCCAAGACTGGCCTTTTGTCCGCGCGCAGCCCAAGCGTGAGCCCCAAATAGACTCTCGCGCCTTTGTCTCCCAAGTTCATCCTTGAGCGTCCCGTTGTGCGCGCGAGGCGTGTCTTTGTGAGGAGTTGGAAACCGTTGAACAAATGTTTGATCAACTCATCTGGGGGACATTTTGTCTCCTCGGTGTCCTTTATCTCTCCTCCCCTGTTTTACTGATGCAGTGAAGAAGAAGGTGCTCAATGGTGACTACATGTTGACACTTTGCTGTTTAAACTGATGTAAGAAAGAAAAATGTAACTGAGCAACTTATTTTGGGGGCTTTTAATATCTGTTGCTTGAGGTAGACGGTGAGAGATTAGATCTTTTCGGTGAATTCAGCTTTTTAAGTGGTTAATATGACATATTCAGACCGCATTTCTAAACTTTTCCTACGACACCACCAGCTTTAAAGTCAGACTTGGGATAAATTCTCACAACTTTCATCACCTCTACTGTTTTTCTCCGGAATTACCCTGCCCCCCTTTTCAATGTAGCTGCCACGCGCCACTGAAAAGTATAATTAACTTTTCCACAGTGAAAAGAAAAAAAAATACTTAAATTCATTTAATCGAGTAAAGGATGACAAGCACAGCACAGTTTGGCTGCTACAAACACCCAAAGTCACCAGCAAGACGACTATTATTCACAAGAGAAATTAAACATGACGAATTTCCACTCACATGATGAAGGCAAAAAGTAAAGTAATGACACTGAGAAAAAGCTAAAAAGGCCTAAAGCCCCAAACCGCTTTCAAATCTCCAATAAGGCTACTGTCTGTGAAACTATGATGACTGAAATGAAGAAAACATGTTTTATTTCTTGGCTTGTAACTCTTCCAATAATTGTATAGCCTTCACGAGATTTGACCAAAACTTGATAGAAGCATTCATTGTAAAATGACCACATTTAAAGGGGTCTTTGTTACAAGGAATAGTATATTTTTCCTTAGGAATAAACTTTCTGATGGAATAAATCCACGTTTCCTATGCAAATGACTGTTAAAAACATAGTTTGGTGAAACTATTTCATCTCGTTGAAATCCACAAGAAAACAATTTAAATTGCAGTGAAAAGGTCCTCTAAACATTTGGATTATTTTTAAACCTTTTAGATAAAAATTATTATTATTATTATTATTATTATTATTATTATTATTATTATTATTATTATTATTATTTGTGAGACTGTATAGCTTGTTGCAATGGTTACTTTTTACAGTGGACGCTAAAGTTGAAAACACTAAAAAAAATTAATTTGCTGCATAAAATAGCCTTATAGCCAAACCATAAACACACAGTACATCAAGCAGGTTATTTCATAAATTATTGAGGCGCTATATGCTTAAATATAATGTGTTAATTTATAATGCTTTGGACTGCTTGTGTTTGTAATTTGTCATACAGTATCAATCTTACTGCAACATAGATTCATCCATAAACGCTGCTTTTAAACCCAGCTGAACACACACAAACACACACACACACAGCTGCACTGCGCGCACACACTCGTTTCCCGCACAGAGCCCATCACCTGCTGTTTGATTTACGGTATGGCCTCATGGGAAAAAGAAAAGCATTAGCCGGAGAGATATGGTCGATAAAGAATTCCCAACAAAGGACGACACACACTCTCCACCCCCATGCAACAACTTTACAGCGTGCTAAAACTCCACAGAAAGGCTCGTTATATACGACGAAATAAAACCATTCTCTTCTACATCATCAACAGGTTGGAGGTGTGGAGACTCAATATAGTGTTTCACAGATTACCCTGCAAAATGCAAAATTTCCTCTGTAATTTAATTTCACTGGATTTTTACCCCAGTTAGCGAATACATAAATAACCTGTTAAGTTTTTTTCCCCTTTTCATTACACTAATATTTCCAAAGTAAATAGGCAGTTTAGCATTTAAATAAATACAAATTAAAGTAAATATCCTCCCATATGGACTCACTGAGACGATATCTGATCAAACATGATTCCACTGCGCTCTAATGTGTGTGTGCTCGCTGATATAAAAACGATAACAGGCAACTTTTTCTTCTGCATCAGCCGCAATAAACTCGAGCAGTTCACTTACATCTGTCTCCTAAGATGCCTTCGATGCTGTGTTTGGCCCTCCGGTCGCTCTCCTCCAACTCTTTCCTCTCAATTTCCTCCTCATCCTCCTCTTCGTCGCCTTTTCCTCCGAACTTACTCCGCATGGTGCGACTGATGGAGCTCACTGCAAAAGTTCGTGGAAAAATGGAAATTACAAAAGTAAAAATTCGAAGCAGTATTTAGAGGGAAAAATAATAAAAAATTTAACTTGGCACAACATTAGGATAAACTTTAGGCAATTAATTTGAAATGAAAAAGCGTTATAAAAGTGTTATCTAAGAAACAAAACATTGGAAGAAGTAAAGATGTATTGTTTTTTTTTTTTTGTATTAACAAAAATAATTGCGATAACCTGTTGTGGTCGAAGTAAAATTAATATAATGTAAACACGAAATATAAATAATATCACCCATAACAACAACAATAATAATAATAATAATAATATAATAATAATAATAATAATAATAAATAATAATAATAATGTGTACATTTATTCATGTCTGCCCTTTTTACCTGAAGGAACGTTGTTGCGGTCACATATCCCATCCTTCAGTAATTTATCCCGAATCTCCCAGCTAAACATACCCGGGTTTTCCCGCTTGTATTCTTCTATTCTCTTCTCTACGTCCGGCGTTGTGCCCTGCTTCAAAAGGTCAGAAAAGTCGCAGAGTTTATTCACTTTATTGTGGCCCTTGGGGCACAATGCATACATTGCCTTTATAACTTCAAAATCAACACGCTGATATTTTTTTTGTTAAACATTTGATGTATGAATCTTGCCTACATGTCAAAATTTAAATACAATACAGTTTTTCAAATATTGGTAGAGGAGCATCTGGAGTGTTTCCTCTGCTACATACCTTGGGTTTGCTGCCACCGATGGCCCCAGGTCTGATTGAGCCCGTCTCCTGGTACCGGCACAGGATTTTGGACACGCAGCCGTGAGAGACCCGGAGCTGTCGGGAGATGACACACGGCCTGATGCCGTGGTGGGCCATCTCCACGATTTTATGTCGGATATGGTTGGGCAAAGGTCTGCCATTTATGAAAACTCCTCCGAGCTGGTTCACACGGCCTTGACCCAACGGGGTGGACACTATTTCATCAAAATATGAGAGGAACTTATCAGAAAAAAAGTGATCTGGGCTGCGCAACATGCACCAAGTTTTAACTGAACTCAAAAGTACCCGAATAACACCAATGTAAAAGATATTCCAAAACAAGGGAGCACTTTTATTTAATTGCTCCAAATGTAAACATTTTATGCAAAAACTTCTAGGGTATTATTTGTTAAATTATTAAAACTTTTTTTCCGGTTTACAAAATGTTAATAGTCTAAACATTTCATGCGGTCTGCAAAACAGTTTGTAAAATGATACCAGAAATATGTGAGAGAAAACTGTAAAATATGCTACAAAAGTAGCGATAAAATAATTCATACGAAATATATAACTTTCGCTTCTGTAAGATTTAGTACTGCAAGACTTAAGGGGCCATAACTGTGCAAAATGTGTGTTTCAATACCGAGTTTTTTTTGACAATGCTGACGGAGAAGGTCGGTGGCTACATAAAAACAACACTATTTTTTGACCTACTAGCACTTAAAGGTACATATCAACGCGCTGGTGCTTTACCTTCCAGTGGGAAGCCGCTGCGGGGGTAGTTCTGAGCCAGCGTGGGTCGCATCATCCTGGGTATTGACCCCGCCAACGCAGTCATACCTCCAACACCCCAGTGCCTGCTGATACCTCCTCCTGACGGGGAGGCTGCTGCTCCAACACCGAGTTTGCAGCAGAAGGTCGACGTTTAAAAACGCGTTTTTGCCTCTTAAAGCTCCCTGGGAGGTTAGCCTCGGCTAGCCTCGGTTAGCCGCACCCGAGCTGCAGCCAGCGTCCCGCGAGCCACTACCCTCTGAGGACTCAAACGTGACGGCAATAAAGAAGAAAATTGAATATTTGGATGTTATCAAGTGTTAATTTCTAAGTCTCCTCGGTTTTATTCGCCGGTTTTTTGACCTCTTGGCCGAGGCGGTGAGGCTAGGACGGAGGTATTGTTGTTGTTGTTGTTTGTTGACACCGGTTCAAAGTGAGAGGAGACAGTCAAAAGTAGTGGAGCTCTTCTCTCTGCCCCTCAGCGCTCCCGGCTGTGATTGGTCAAGAGGGTGCACTGGGCACGAAGCGAGGCGCGACGATTGGCTGAGGCTGAAAACTTTCGTCCAATCAGAGACGCTGTCACAGATCTCCTCGGACGGGACGGAGGCGTCACTTCACAAAACCTAAAGCCACAGCAGAATCACTACATGTAGCTGTTTTGCACAGATTTGACCTTTTTCTAGTAAATTTCATAAGATAAAAATACAGATATGCACCACAAATCTCAGGGATATATTGTATTGTACTTATTTCATTCCATTCCAGTCTTTCCATCTTTCATCCCAGTGTGTGTGTGTGTGTGTGTGTGTGCGACCCTGTCCCGGATAACCCACTGGTTGTTACTGGTTTACATTTTTTCTTACATTTGCACTGTGTAATTATTTCATGCAATTTTCATTTTTCTTCCTAAGCATTTTTCATTCCTATGTGCAATTATATTTATTTTCATTTCATGTGTAGAATATTACACTATGTGTGTACTACAGTTTTCTGAGCGCAATTATCCTGTGCAATCTATCCTCATAGGTAACACTGGTATACGGGACAGTCTAATACTTTTGTTTTATTTTTCTATCATTCTTTGTGTATTGCATTTTTTTGCCATGCTTATTTTGATTCAACCCCTGTTCTATCTATAAGTTGCTGTAACAAGTGAATTTCCCCGGTGAGGGGTTAATAAAGTCTTATGATAAAATATATGATTAGTATATATGAAGTCAAGTTAACTACAAGGGCTGTTGGCATGCACCACAAATTCAACAGTGTAATGCAATTCAACAGACAATAAATACAGTTCTAAAACTTTTGCTTGTGACATATTGCGTCTTTATGTGTGTTAATGAGCTGGACAAAATTAGGAAGCACAGTCCGAGAGTATAAGCCTAATAAGAAAAGCATAATAGTATTAGAAAAATATAGAAAAAAACACGCAAGAATATCCCAACAAACATGTCGCATTATATTTTACATTATTGACAAATGACAACTATAAATCTATTGCTTGAATCACATATATGATTTGGCAACAAAACTGTCATTCACGTTTTCTGCACCAAATTCAATATTGACTGTCAAGCTCTTCATATTTTGTTAGTTTATTTTACATACATGACATTGTATACGCACACAGCTCAATGTTCTTGTCATTTTCTTCTTTTCGACTATAGTTTGCTGAATTTTGCTTCATCTCAGCTCTTAAATGTAGATATTAAAACCCAAGCCAAACCTGGACTCCGCAATACATTAACCAAATGAGGTGAAACTCAAACTGGTGCCTTTTTCTTTAAACACAACTGGTGCGAAGATAAAATCACAGATTCCTCTACATTGCTTATCTTGTCACCAATCCGTGCGTAATTTCATCTGCAAACCGTTTAATGCATGCCATCGCACACGACCCCTAATTTGTTTCCACCCCGTGGCCTCACATATGACACAAATGGTGCTAAAGTGTGTGCACCTCAAGGAATTTATTGTGGTTTTCAGACCGAGCACCAGCCAGCCGAGAAACAGTCTGAAGGGGGACGTGCGCCACAGCAGGATACGACGCCAGGGCGGCCGTAAAGCCAGTCTAGAGCTCTGTGCCACTATAGAGGAGTGGGTGTATTTCCATCCCCAAATGTCTAATAATCGATATTGTTACCACCCAAAGCAAAAAAAGAATGGAGGAGCGAGGAGTTGTTAAAGTTCTCTCGCTTTTTAAGCGCTGAGTAACTTGGGTCACGGCATCCTTTAGTCCCTAATCAATCACTGAAGCAAAGGTTCCGCTCCTGAGCTCCGAGATTAGACAAAAGCTTGTTTTACTTCACTGTCCATCATCTAAAGACAGGCGACTGCGTCCTCACTATTTTAGCACCAAAGTTGATCCTTTACGCCGGTGCACGAAAAGAGGATGTTAAAGTAAATACAGATTTGATCCATTCATTATCTTGATTTTGGACACATGGTGGTCGACCTTTGCCAACACGGAACAGGTGTTTTTTCAGATATCTAAGGTAAAGTATAAAGCAAATCTGTAAATATCTATTCATGATCAATACATTATAAACCCACAGACACGTGGAAAAATACTCCGGTTTTGGGAATGTTTCTGCCTGTTCAACGCTTGAAATTAAAGCCCTGAAACCTTTGTGTGACTCGTGCAAAACTAAATCTAAAAAGCCCCCTAGCACCTGATCAGCCCTTTCATGTCTCACCCCACTCACCTAGGCTATGGAGCAATAACAGGGGCCCATCGGGGGTCCCCACCGGAGTCCCTCATGTCATTCACCTTAATTTACGTAGGGAAGAGATATCCCACAGGCTAAGTAGGTTTCAATTAACATTCGCCTCTTTTAGTTGGGAGAAAAACGCACTTCAAATGTTGACTTTGCTGTCAAAAACGCACATGAACAATGGGGCGGATGCTGAGTTTAAAATAAGCAGGGCTAACGGGGGGTCTTTCACCTGCATAGGAGGGATGTCATTATCCTCAGGCAGAGGATTATTATCACGAATGAGTCCCAACAGTTGTCATAACGTGGCTTCAAGGAGAGGGGAAATGTAAGTTTGTTTCTGACTGATTTTACATTTGTAATAAACCAGATGAGCTTTGAAGAATGTCTTGATTGCTATATTGCAGGTGATAATTATTTGAGTGCCAAATTATCACCAAATCAGCGGTTATTATGGGCTTTACGCACATTAATGAACAGGCCACTGTTGACCACGTGGACCTGAAAGTGAGCAAATGTTTTCAGCAGTTTGAGTATCAGAGTAAAGGATGAACTATCAGGCAGTATAAATAATATAATTTAATATTTGTTTTGCATATGGACTTATTTCCCAAAGCAAGAAACCATCGGTCTTAACGATGACGAACGTGACGATTTGGGAGTGTCAGTGATCTTATTGAAATTGGATATTACTGCCAAAAGAGAGAGAGGGAGAAACAGAGAAGGCAAATGGAAAACAGAGAAAGCCATGATGCATACCTCGGCCCTTTCTTTAAACGCGACACTGAATCTCCGTGTCCAATCCATTACCGGGGGATGAAATTCAAAGTCAGAAATCTCGCTTGATGAGAAATAAATTAGTTGCATCACATGCTCCGCGCGGAGGGCATTCACAAACACACATTTGTCAAATCAATTAGATTCCATTGCACCATATTACGGTAATAATTCAGCAACGATAGGGAGCTAAAAAAAAAGATGGGGGGGCTATGTCAATTAAATAATTATATAATTATTTCTAAAATGACTTAAAGAGGGTCGACAAAGAGGAGATTTCAAAGTGGTCTATAAATAAGGCTATTGTATATTTTCTTGGCTTTTAAATGGCCAATTATCTAATAGACCATGGCAGTGACGTCATTGTGCTGAAGAATTTGAAATGTGTATGTGCAATGGTAAAAACATGACTTTTTATCTTATTTTCAAGTTAATTCAGTTTAGATCCAAGCTATTTGAATATTTTAGTAAAAATAAAAATAAAATAAAAACCATTACAGTCCTGCATCAAAACTTTAATTAGGCCAAGAATTAGGAGTAAAATGCAGGCTACATTAAATATCAAAATCTTAAGTAGGCTATATTAGTTAAAAATGCCCCGAATCAAAGAGTTAATTTTAGGCCCATGGCTGTTATTGGAATATTATATATTTTATAAGATTATTACAGATTTATCAATCTGGGCCTAATTTTAACAACTTTATATACTGCTGTACTATTTAATCTATAACAATAGTTTATAAAGTCATCACGTTACATGTGTAATAGGCAAAACACAAACTACAGCAGTCGAATAAACATAGTAAAGACAGTACATGTTTTCTCCTGAAATGCAGTGTAGTCTATAATGCCGTGGTGGACAAGTAAAGTACCTCTAACCCAAAACTGCATGCTACACTGACATCCCCCTACTATTTATATTCCTATATCATATCGGTTATATCTTTTTAAAATACTAACATGTATTTATTATACAATCATAACTTACTGTACGCACTTTAAATGCAGTTTTGCTGAGTGTTTCATTGAGTAGCCAAAAGTTTTAACAGTCAAAACTGAATAAGTACGATGTGTCAATGCTGTAGTAAAGACAATGTATATATTTATATATATTTAGTAGTTTATGACATGGACTATACGGAAACAAAGGAAACACAAGTTAGTAGTCTATGTTTTGTGTGCAATGCACAATGTCTCGCTATGTAGCGCGTGGACAATATAGAAATGTATATAGGTCAAAAATATCTCCTTAACACCTAATTAAAGCCATTAAAATTCATTAGCCCGGCGTCCTTTAGAAAAACATGTCGTCTGCTTTTGTTTGTTGTCATGGCTAATTTGTGAACATGCCTCAAACTATTTTCCGCCATAATCGGTGTAACTGTGCATTGAAAAATACGACCGGGCTCCGATACAATAGGCTTTAGTGTTGCGCTGCTGCAACTGATCTGTCCAATCAGTGATCAGAGAGTTGTTTACATGGCGCTGAAAACATGAACCAAAGGAGGCAGCCGCAGTCTGCGTGTGACAGCTTGAATTTATGAGCCATGAAACTTCTGCTTGATGTGTACAGTATGTCCCAAATAGTAACCTGTAATTAGATGGTGATTGGTCAACATTGGTTTTTATCTATTCTGTTTGTGTATGAGGGAGGGGGATGTTTATTATGAATAGCTTAATTTATATGAACTAAAAAGGGAGCCTTGTATGAACAGGTAAACATGTGAAAATCTCAGTCGGGGATATTAACATATTGAAAAATGTATTTACTTTTAATCAAGTTTTAGCCACCAAGAGTTTACACAACTGGACCTACATGAGAAATGCAATCAAAAGGGTGGGTTTTCACTCGTTTTTAAATAACATGTAGTATTCTTTGTCTACCAGTAGGGGGCACATTTGATGCACAGTAGATTATCCTGCAACTGTGACAAACACCAGCACTAACACACTGGTTATATTTAACATGTGATTCCTATTTAATCACAATGTGTTTTACTTGCACAGACATGTGATCCACTTGTGTTTATAACCAGTCATTATGTAAGACCAAGCATGTTAAAATACAGCCTTGGTAACAGGCTTTTCCATCAGCTGCTCCAAGACAAAGAATGATTGGAATGGGTATTCATGTTTCCTTTATTACTGAAATGTGTTTATGTATGTAAAACAGCACATAAAGAACATTTCTCTGTGCAAATACGTTTGAACAACAACCACGGATTCTCATAAAAACCGACGACATTTTCTAGGTCCTCTGAAATAAATACAATACATTTAACAAACCCCGTTACTTGTGTCAAATAAGAGGGTGAAAGTGCATCATCTAAGAGTTGGGAAAAGGTTGAGCGGGATGATTGAAGCAAGCAACAGATTTAGGACTTTCAGAATCATATGAATTGGGGGTTTTTTTGCCCTTTTTCCCTCATGCAGTGAGGTAGGGATGCCATGAGTGTGCAAGGGCAACAAGTGCTTAAACCACTTTGGTGTCCGAATCATCTCCAAATTTAAATGCTGACAGGAAGGTCAGGGAGCCAGAACATGACACAGGATTGTAAACTCGCATGTTCCATGGATCATTGCACATTTGTCAATATAAGGGTTTTTACACTGCACCACAAATAAGGTATCACTTCCTTGCCATATTAAGGAATAATAAATAAATTATGATTACATACACAGAATTGACCGACGGTTCACAGTAATGATTATTACAGGAAGTTTGCCCACCACAGGCCTTTCAGTTTTATTTTTTTTTTGGATTATGATGTGTTGTCTGAAGCCTATTTCACTCAAAAAAGTTAGTCCTGTTTTGATACAGAAACACAATGTATTTCTGAGGGCTAAATGCATGTAATCTGAATGCTACTAAGTTTTAGTATAAGATAGTTAAATATTTGTATTATTTTAGTGCAGGCACTGAAATAAACAAACATACTGTGTTGTTTTCATCATATTTAAATGCCTCTTTCTAATCTCAGCACCGTTTAGAAATACATTGTTTTTACTTGAAAACATTGGGTGTCCAGACTGCCTTAAACTTTTAAGTTTACTGAATTTGAAAACACAAGTTGAGGTCATTTTGTAATGATTCAACTTGTGTTCTCAAATTCAGTCAACTTAAAAAATGAAGGAAGCCTAAACACTCAGTTTTTTAAGTTGAAACAGTTTATTTTTACAGCCACACAGTGTAAAAATAAAGTTTTCGGTCTGTCTTCAGGTTTTAAGTTGACTGAATTTGAGAACACAAGTCAAGGTGGTTTTGTAACAATCCAACTTGTTTTCTGAAATTCAATCAACTTCAAAATTTTAGGGAGCCTGGACACTAACTTTTTCAAGTTAAAACAAATGGTCGATTTTTACAGCGCAGCTCATGAGGTAATTATGATTCCTGATGATCTCAGAGGAACCCAAGTGACACCAAATATATCCTTTTACAAGTTGTTCATCATGTCTGACCCAGACAAGAAACTGATAGATTCTCACATGTGGCTTTGAAAGAAGGAGCACTGTAAAAATTATTTGCTTTCACTTAAAAAATAGTGTCCAGGCTACCTTTTTTTAAGTTGACTGAATTTGCAAGGACAAGTTGTATTGTTAAAAAATTACCCCAATTATAAAATACAGTCAACTTAAAATTTTAAGGCAGCCCAGAAACTACTTTTTTTTTCTTTTTTAAGTTAAAACAAATTCTTGAATTTTACAGTGAGTTATCTTAAAGACGAAGGTGGATTTTAGCCTGAATTATACCTGTTTAACACTAACAGGTGTGTAACCTGACCTTTCTTCAAAGCCCTATGCAGAGACATTTTTCATAAGTATAAAAAGGTGCCAGATTTGGAGGCGGCTCAATGTTGGAAAACCCTGTTTTTTGTGTGTAAATGATGTGACAGAAAGAGGAAATCCCTGCCGACACCTCAGCTGGATGCTGTCTGTGGCGAGAGCCCCTTGCATGATTTTGATGATGATTACAGTGAAGTTTTACTTCAGCAACAAGGTGAGGCACACGAGTCAGGGGACGCAATGTCCCTTCTATTAAATAAAACAAGCTCTGACCTTTCAGGAGCACTAACATGCAAAAGTAGCCAAACACAGGGTCAAAATCACAAGCTTTGAATCCCTTCAATAAACCTGGAAGAGGTGCAGTTTTCATAGTGGCAAAGGAAAAAAAGGTGCCATCCTGGAGGATAAGTTAAAGCACAAGGGTTAGGAAGGTCTGATCACACCTATCAGGTACCACTCACCACCTCTCTGTGGACTATTTACAGTTTGGATTGTGGACACAACCTTTTGGAAGTATCCCGCATGAACATATGAGCCTCCTTAAAACTCCAAAACCTTCACCTGGAAACTCAAATGTGAACATTTGCCAAATATCTGTACAATACAACAGTGGTTTGAGATATAAGAGTGGATCATCATGGACAGTTATCATACAGTGAGTGGCTTAGTGGGATATAAATATAATTTAGCAAGAGGGGGTGCGGAGGGGATCAAACCCTGGAAATAAGCACTTCACATTCATCAAACCAACCGACCAACACCAGGAGTCAAGTTCACTCATCAGGACGCCCATCAGCTGGGCCTAACTGTCAGTTCAAGTGCACAACTTAAGGAAAATCAAGGATCATGTCGGCCTATTGCTCCAAACAACATGAAGGCCTTTAGGTGTTTGCTATACTGATAAAAGGCCATTTTGGGCGAGATTTCCTCCTAGAAAAAACAGTAAAGGGAGCAGGAGTTGCCAGTATTATGTACATGATCACACAGCCACAGTACATCATGTCCATCCACAGCCCAATCAGGCGTTTCTCCTGGAGTTACTGGTGGCGGATGAGCGGCCTGTCTCATGATCCGGTCTGTATTTGAGCCAGCAGATGAGCCATGTGACGACCACCGAGAACATGGCCAGGATGCTGGCTACCGACAAGCAAATGGGTCCCGCCGGCGAGGGAGGAATGCTGTGACTGTGCACAAAGATCAGGCCCATGAACAGCAACACCAGCATGGACAGAAAGGAGAAGATCACGCACACGCAGCCCGTGGTCAGCGCCACTCGCTTGCAGCTCTGACAGCTGTCGTAGCGCACCGAGTCCTGGGAGAGGGTTGTGGCGGTGGACACGGTGGTGGACGGGGTCGCCTGGCTGACGCTGGACGTCCCCGACGCCTCCTCCCGGCGCAGGGCGACGAGCGCTGGATGCAGCGGTGGAGGGTACGGCGGCAAAGCGTCCTGAGGCAGGGGGTCCGAGTCGATATAGAGCGGAAAATCCTCCGTCACCTTGGTGTTGTTGGGCAGGTTTTGTATCCGATAATCCGGCACCGGAGTCCGGTGGCGACAGACGGGGCAGCTGATGCGCCATGGCCGCTCCTCCCGGAGATGGAGCGTGTTCAGGCACTCCTCGCAAAACGTGTGCAGGCACTCTAGGATCTTAGGAGCCCGCCGGTCAAGGTCGAAATAATTATAGCAGATTTTGCACTCGTACTCCTCGTAGGGAAACGCCGAGGAGGCCTCGCCGGGGGGTTCCGCTCCGTTTGATGCCAAATCTACCTCTGCCATGTCATCTTTCGCCATTCACATTCTCCGGTGAACACAAAGGGAGCTGGCGGACAGATGCTGATGACGGTGCACGTCTTTCCTCCTCTCCCCCCTCCTCTCCTCCCCGCTCATTGAAACGCCATCACCCCCGCAAACATCGCTGATGTGTTTTTATTGCCCCCGGTGTGTCCGGCGATGGAGAGCGGGGCGTCTGCTGCCGCGCGGTGCGAAACGATCGGGATCCCGGGTTTAATGTTAAAAAGCTCTCATTTGCTGCTCGGGTGTGTGGGAATAGATGATGTAATGGTGGTGACTCCGACGCGAGGGCTCATCCATCCAGTGAGCCCGAGCATCCCACAAAGAGAGAGAGAGAGCGAGAGAGAGAGAGAGAGAGAGAGAGAGAGAGAGAGAGAGCTGTGGCCTCAAAAGTCCCGTTAAACCCGTTAAAGGGAGAGTGTGTGTTGTTGTTTTCAGTTGACAGCACGCTCGATCGCAATTACGCAGCCAGGATGCACTAATTTGGTCAACTGGGGGCGTCAGGTCACTGTTTCCTGTAAAGAGCATCTACACTGTAAAATCTGACAAGTTGATTTTATTTTAAAAAAAAAAATCTAGTTAACCCATTGCCTTGGAAACTGCAAGTAAATATGACTACTTATCTTAATTTTATGTTTACTTTATATCGAATTGTCAAGTACTGAGTAGCCTACTCAGTAAAATCTGAGAAGGTGATTTTACCTACATTAATCTTGGACACAGATTGCTTTGAAAAAGGAGAGTAAATCTAACCATAAATTAGGGGTCCAGAGATATTCGACCTGGCCAATTATTTGGCATTTTGCCGAATATCTGTATCAGCATTTTTGTTTCAATGATCACTGATACGATTTTTTAATTTACAAAGGGCAAATTATGTGTTTTACTTTGTAAAACCCCAGGGAGCTAATTTAATTTTCACCTGACTTTATAAAAAAAAAGACTTGCTAGGGATTTGCTGTAAAAATGAACGTTTGATGTATCGATTCCTTTTGCATTGTTTGTTATATTCCAGATTCTAAATATTGATAGGAAGGTTTTCATTTTTATTGTAAACGCATATCAGTTCCAAATATTGATTACTGGTCTCATTAACAAAAAACAATAAAACAATATTGGTCTACGCCTACTATAAATCTTAATTTATGTTTCCTTCATATCTAAGTGTTAGGTTTATTCATGATTTTGTTATATTGCTTACTTAATTTGTGAAGTTGTTGCAACTTAAAAATGACATGTGAAATCACCTTGTTCTTTCTAAATATTAGCAACTTCAGTAAACCAAGTCAGTCTGACTTAACTTGATCATAACAAAGACCATTTTGTCGATGATGAGGTTAGGAGATCTGCAAGTTCTGTTTTGTAAACATTTATAAGAAAATACAGATACGATTGACTGGTTTGCAAGCAAAAGAATAAGGCGCAGTAAACGGTAAACTTGGTTTCATGAGTTGCTAAACATTAGAAAGATTAATTTAATTAAACTTGTCATTTTTAAGTTGCAACAACTTCTCAAAAGGACATGGATTTGGTTTTAATTTTACAGCAGGAACTTCAATGGATAAACCAGCTCAAGTGACCATCACAAGCTGGTATAACCAGCGAAACCATCAAAAATGATGCCAAAACATACCCTAAACTGGTCAAACAAGGTGCTAAACCAACTTAACCATCTTAATTTGGTCAAGCTTTTTTTTTAGAAGGGCAATTTCTGAAGCCTAAATGCAATCACCAGAAGTAAAAAGCTTTCGCTAGGCTAAAACAATCTACACTACAGTTGCTTCCGCTAAGATGCTAGAAAGTCGTGTTCAAGGTAATGACATTCTGTAGTCTCATTTAGCCACTTGTTAGCGACCATCTTTTTTAAGACACAAAAGTTTCAAAGTTTGCAAGTGGGGTATTTACTTATGTATTTTATGTCATAGAACAAACCATTAAAAGTCTCTTCGGTTTGTTTGTGTTAACTGCAGACCTTATTTCAGTCTTCTGATAAAAACAAAAAAACAAAAAACAAAACATCGACTTTGAGACAAGGAAACCAGAGGTGCTAATTTGCTAATGTATTTCTGTGTTTTAGGACTCATTGCTGCAGTTGTCTATTGTTGAGTTTACTTAAAATTCAGTTATATGCACTTAATTTTGTAAAGTTTTTTGCAACTTAGAATTAACGAGTTCAATAAAATCAATCTTTCTAAGTTTTATTTTTGACTGTTCTGCTGGTTGCATATCAGTCAGTCATTTTTGTATTTTCTTTAACATGTTAGAAAACTCACAACTCACAGATCTCATACCTACATCATTGCCAGAATTATATATTTCATGATCAGGTTTACTCAGACTAACTTGGTTTACTTTGAAAGAACAACACAATTAAACTTGTCATTTTTAAGTTGCAACAACTTCACAAAATTAAGTAAATGCAGCCAAATGATAAGTAAACTTAACATTTAGACATTAAGTTAAGGTAAAATAAGATGTGTAGTTATATTTGCTTTTCCTTTTCCAAGGCAGTTTCAAAGATATTTTTTAAGTTACATCAACTTTCCAGATTTTACAGTGTAAACTCACACACTGTTTAAATCAAACATGGGCCTGCACTGTCTTACATTAATAGAAGGGATTGGAGGGAACAATGGCAGTTTAACCGTATTATCCTGTCCATATCAAAAAAAGAGAACCGGTTGATTTGGTAAAGGACAGTAACTCTGTTCCACATTTATTCAGTAAATCATGTCAGATTCATTTTTGGGGCTTGAGGCATCTCAGAATGGTGCTGTAGAAAATCACAAATATTTCATGATGCACATCCACAAGTTGTAGATCCACTTATTTGTACATTATGTACAATATTAAATAAAAGTTTTATTGCTGCTTTTAGGCTGGCGAAAAGCCTTTTCTAACCGTGTAAAAGTCACTAGATGAACTCAATTTAATAAGCTAATTGAGACAACTCCAAAGTGTGCATCTCAAAAGTACTATTATGTTGGCTGCCGTTACACTTTTATGGCAGAAAGTGCACAAATAGGCCATTGATGGGAGTCTGATTATGTCAAACCCTGGGGTTAAACCTTAATGGGATCATATGGTGAACTATTTTTCAAACCAGTACTCACAAGACTTTGTTTTTGAAGCTCATAGCTGCAAAGTCTTGGGAAAAAGTTTTATTCATTCTATTTTCATCAAGTTGATAAAAATCACGTGGGACTGAACTATCAAGTCAGAACACAATAGTCCTGATTTGACTCACGGATTTATGTCTGAACTGGTCGACTGAGCACAAGCCCAGTGGCCCATAATGTCAGAGAAGAGACTCAAAGTGCCACAAAGAGGCGGAAAACGATCACAAAGTCAAGCAAAGGAACTGTAAAGAGTCAAAAATAACTACAAAAACAGGCTAAACAACCATGACACTAAATAACTACAAAGAGACTGACCGAAAGTGACACAAAATTACCAAAATGAGACCCTAAAAGATGCATAATGATTACAAAGACATGCAAACAACAACAATAAAAGAGATAAAAGCACCACAAGTCTATCGCCCTTTTTTAACAGAGATCGCGATACAAAGCTGCTATACAGAGTCCCTTCCTTGCGCCACCTTTGCATCTTTACTCAAAACCAAACGAGGGCTGCAACATGCTGCTCCAGCGTTTGATTTTAGACAGCATGCCAGCATAGTGGAAGCAAAAGAAGAGTGATGGGTGTGATGTGTAACACAACATCTGCCTCGAAAGTGACATTTAACATACATATTGGCAGTGCTTTCTAAACAATAACAATGGCGTAACATGCCAATAACAATCAGTTACTATCTCTGTTATATGGGGGCTGATCTTGTCCTCTGCTCAGAGGGTTAGGAGCTCCTAAATCTTACTGTTTTCCCAATTTGCAGACATTTTCAGCAGCCCTTCTTCTTTTTCTGAGTTAGCTGCTAAATGCTGCCAGCTGCTTTTTAAATCTCCAGCGGTGGGTTTAACACATAACACGTTATCAAAACGTCCCACCCTGCCATGTTCACACAGACACCATTTCTGCGCTGTTACTACCTCCCCTGCCAACCCAAAGGCGGGCTCCATCTCTGAATTCCGCAATTGCACCTTTTATACAGAACAGCAAGACAGAATAACGGCACACTATTTCCTGCTTTAAGATGCAGCGTAAAAGGGGGTTTATTCGTCTTCCTCCTATGTAGGAGATGTGCCCAGGGGCCCATTGTCTCAAAATTCATAAATGATTTGACTGTATTATAAGAGGTCAGAGTTTACAAGTTTATAGAGGCCGAGACACAAGACGGATGTTGCATGTTATTATTGTATGATTAATATTCTGCATTTCCCATAAAGGTTATATTCCCATGCACAAGATACTTATACTTGCTGACATGATAAGTGAGAAGTGTTATTTTCAGCCCCTAACTGTTGGCGAAATTGGCTAAAAAGGGGTTTCATGCATTGTCAGTTCGGGTTTAAATTATAACTCTACTCACGATATGACATAACATCAATTCTTTGAACAACAATATGATATTTGCCAGAGGCAGCAGGACCAAGTCAATGTTATACAAGCCCCAAGTTTTGAGTCTTTGCTCTCAAGACCCAATTTAAGACAAATCCCAAGTCCTAAACTTTAAGTTATAAGTCCTAAACAACTCATAATGTACTCTTCACCAAATACCATTTTCACAGCTGAGTGTAAAGTAGCCTATGATAGCACTTGGCATATGTATAGTTGTTCTTTTTCCATTTTGTCTACAGTAATCAAATTTGTGACTGGAGTCTGACTTGTGTCTAAGTCATGTGACTTGAGTCCATGCCTTTGATATTTGCTGATGTCACAAAGTCTACCACAACACGATTTATATTCAGTTCTCATTTTTTTATTTCTTGGCTGTTTGCGATTGGCTGTTTTTAAGATGGCTATGTAAATTAGTCTCCTGTGCATCAGTAATATTGGTTGATCATTTAATTGATATATTGATCGAGAACAATGTATCACTACACAGCTGACTGTCACAGTCGCATTTGTAGATACACATTAAACCTGAATAAAAACCAGAAAGAGGAAAACTTGACCTTAGGCTGATTTCACTGTCTGGGAGAAATAATAGTGACGTGAGTGGACTCTTGGATTGCCATTCTTTCAAATTTGCAGGGTTTATGTTGAATATATGAATACATCCCCCCTTTTTTTCCGGGCACCTTGATGAATTGATGAGTGTTCAAGACTTCAATTTCAGGAAATATCCTCAAAATTGTATGTGATTTCCTTAGAAATTACCAACCAGATACTGAAACTCTGTGGTTGTGAGATTTTTAAGAGCTCTATAACAACAGTGTGGAGCCTACAGCCCTCAACATCCAATTTTAAAGCATTGCCATGGTGATGGAGAAATATCTTTTAATAATGTAGTCTTATTTTCCCTGAAGCATATGTCATGTTTTGAGCACAAAATGTCCATAATTATGTTCATTTTCTGCACATGTTATATGCAGAATGATTACTGTAGATAAAAGTTGCACTCTATTTTACTTTTGTCTCTATATGATCAGTTATTAATATTTTTATGTCATATCTTATGTTAAATAATATAAATGAAACTCATATCAGCCTTCAGACCACAGAACTGCAGCTCATACTTTTCTCAGCATTGTAAACACAACTCCACAAACGCCCTGCCATCATGGATTTGCAGTAAATCTGTCTTCCTGCTGTAAATACTCTGTGATGACACCATCCCGGTATAAAGGTCGGACACACTTACTAGAGGACGACCTGTTCAGCCCACACTTGCCCCGCCCAACTGCGCAAACCTGTGGCGCGCACCTGCAGCCGCACCTGTCCGGAGCTGCGCGCCCTGGCCGGATAAATATCACCTTCACTTACCTCTCCTGCAAAGAAAATCAGCATCAGTCTGCTCCAGCACTTCTGTCTCTTTCATCTGACATGCTGGAGCTCCTGGCTTACCTTCATGACTCGGAGCTTGTGGCCCGGTTCCAGAGACGATGCGGACTCTTCCTCATTGAAGCCGCGCATCACAGCGGAGGGAGGACGCGCGCTCGGACTGGAGCCCCGGTCCATGCAGAAGAAGCACGTGGACAGGTGAAGGGAAGATGGGACCGCCAGGATAAAAACTCCAACTACCAATACAAAGACAATGGTGTAAGTTTAGTGACAAGTGAAAAAAAACAAAAAAAACCACGTTGCATGACATTTCTACATCATTTTGATTGATTTCAAAGGAATAAATGCTTCTAGTATTTGGTCTGGTTTGCATTACTGTAGAAAATAGAAGTTGAATTTGTATTAAACAGGTTTATTAGAGTAAATAAGGCACTAAAAATATCATCTAGATGTATTTAAAGATGTTTCAAACCAAACTGTGACTGGCTTTTCTCGTTTGTCAGGGTGTCTCTATCCGCTGCGAGATTCTCGTGTACAATAGAAAACTTGTGGGATGTTTACATTCTTCTGTGTCTCCCTTTTCTTATGCAAACACTTTTTTTAGGCTACTGACAAAGTGGAGATAAAGTTACTTTCTGGTTCAGGAAACAGAGTAATCATGAGTACTCAGCCTGTTAAACCATTGTATAAATTCTTCTATGGCTGTTAAAGAGCTTTGTCAGGTTCAAGGAAATAAAGCTGATGATGTCATATTGAGGTCATGGGTTATGTTGGGCTTTGAGGTTGCAGGTTTTTAACAGAGAGTCTGGTTTGGCACTAATAAAAGATGCTGGCTGCATTATGGGAAATGTACTGTTTGGCATTTGTTTTAACTTTATGCATATAAAGTCAAAGGCTGAGTTCAAACTGCAGGCAAAAAAATATTTGTTTCTCAAGTCACATGTGAAGGACAGATTGTCCACACTGTTATTTGCAAGTGATCAGATCAGATTTGTGTGTCCGGACGGCACTGACATATCCACATGGGTTGCTGCAGTAATGACACAGGCATCAGAAACATGAGAAATGGAGGTCCATCATTCCACCCTCCAAATAATCATGCCATTACGTTGACGATATTTGTCAATATTTATTTCTACATACTTTTTGCTGTCCAGACTTTGTTAAATCAATCTTGATATGCCAAAAAATGTATCTGGGCTAGCAGTTTGAACAAGGCCTAAAAGCCCTTGCCTCAACTGCACTGATATTTGACCCCTCTTTTTTAATTTTTTAACTGTGACTGCATTGTTGGGCGGTTGATATAATCTGATCTGATACGGTCCAGGAGCCATCTTTTGGCACCTGGTTCTATTGGATTTTGTGGTTGGTCTACAGGTGAATCTAAGTCTTCCTCTTTTATGGATTTTTTTCAGTTTGTACATAAAAAAAATCCTTAGGGGAAATGTCAAAATATAGAAAAAAATAAAAAATAAATAAAATTTAAACATCATAAAAAATTCTTTATACTTCGGGTAGGTGGTAAGACCAGTGGCAAAAGTCCATAGTGGATGAAAAAGCACATAAATCCACATTTTCTTTTGTAAAAATTTGGTTACAATTTGCACTACATTTGTATGTAAACCTAGTAAACCTTTATTTTGTGCAGGGCTGCAGCAGGCCTCACTATGAGGTGAGGAACTGGCTGTTGTACTTCCTTTTCCTGATCTCGGCAGGCCTGGGCCATGAAATCTTTTACATCACCTGCCTGCCATGCATACACTGGAGCCTGGACCCGTTTCTGTGCCGACGCCTCATCAACATGTGGACTGTAAGTCACAGCTGGAGAGAAAATGTGTGTCTCATCCTTCTCCAGTCTTAAGTCTGTTGGTTTCACAATGCCACCTCTCTTCTCTCAACTCTTCATCTCCCTCTCTTCACCTTTCAACCTCCTTTCATCCCCCTTTCAGTGACCTGTCTCTGACACCATGTTCATATATCCCCAGGCCTTGGGGCCAGCCTGACCGGGGCCCTTGACATGGCAAAAGGCCACACATGAGGACACATTAGTGAAAAAAAAAGTGCGGGGATCTCCCCTTTAGATGTTTATTCTGATAGAATCCAGCACATTTCAACAAGAGACCCCGAAAACATGTCAAATGTGATCCCAGAAGGAGTGTATTTGACACTTTGTGAGTCCCCCTCACTCCTGCGCTGTGTGTGATGATGGGCAGTGTGTTTTTGTGCCCTTTGTGTCCCCGCCCCGAGCGCTTGGTGGGTGCCCTGTGTCTGAACCCCTTGTTTGGCCCCTGAGGGGGAAGAGACACCATTCTTCTGGCATCCCGGCTGCACCAGGCCCCTGCGTGAACTCCTTTCAAACTCACATAAACACCAACACACACATACACACGCTCACACTCCTCGCCTCGCCTGCTAAACACACTCATTGCCCTCCCACTAGTTAGGCATTACCAGCTTTACTCTGTGTTCTCCTCCCCCTGGTCTACCAGCAGAGTGTTTTATTGGCCTCATCAGTGCTGTGAGCTTTCTCTCTCTGGACCGAACATTTGGTCTGTCAGCCCTCGGGGCGCATCACCCCGCACTTCTAACAGCACCCTGCCATTGTGCTGGTGGAGTTATCTGAGGTTCAGGGAGGGCTGTGCACTCTCTCTCCTCTGTCTCTGTCTCACACACAAAACTGGCAACCCACACCAACGTTTGAAGCGCACCCATGCAAATTAAGACTTGTATGCATGGGCACACACACATTACAGGCTCATGACTGACACACACACACAGTCATTACACACACATGGACCCCTGTGTCCTTTCCCACTTTCTGTTGGCTTAACTTAAAGGGTGACTTTGGCTGACTTAGAAAACAATGACTGTCATTAACCATATGGTCATGAATTACATTGCTGTGTTGTATGGTATTATTGTAGCATAGTGTTATGCAAATCACACACCTACTGAGCTGTTTGGAATATCAAAAATCCACTTTTGCATAACGGCATAGAGGGCATACAGTAAGATGTGGGTAACTGAATAAACTGCATGTAAAGTTTTCATTAATGATGGCAGACGATGGTCATGTTCAAAGACAAAAACTCTATTCCCAAAAGACAAAACTTTTTCAGCTAAATAGCCTTGGATGCGGATCAGCCATCAGTGATGAAGGCCAACATCAAAATATGTCCATCAGTGACTAAAAATAGTTCTCACCACTACAAGGAAACTGGCATTATAAACCACATTTTTTTCTGCTTCAAGTTCAAAGTGTTTTCAATATCCAGCACAAAAAAAACAACCACTGATGAAACTGATTAACCAACCATAAGCTACAGATTAAAGAAACAAACAACCCAAATGACTATTTTTGTATCAGTTATTCACCCTGTGTTATGTTGAATTCACACAGAAAAAAATGTTTTCCTTGCATGCCTCCATGATGAACCAAGAGTCCAAACACAGAAAAAAAAATCTTAATGAATAGCAGTCATTGAATTCCACATTTAGCTACAGTAAAACTATATGAAAACATCTGTTTACAAACTCATGCAACTCGTGCACTTTAATCCATTTATCCAGTTGTTTCCTGAGTACAAACAGACAGTCCTTTCTAATGGACAACTGAACTAAAAGTAAAAATGATCTATGCTCTTTTCAAAGCCAGACTGATCTGGTAGTTAGTTTGTATTTTTGTGCGACTAAAAGTTGAGTTCAGATTCATCAAAGTCACACAATAACACAAACCAACTACAAGTTAAAACAGTGGTAGACCAGTAGCTCCCATGTTCAGTGAGGTAAAATTACAGTTTTTGTCAATGGAGTCCGACTTTTAGTTCAGTTCCCCATATGAAAGGGCTGTCTATTTGGGAAGAACTGAGCTTTTACTGCAAAAAATGAAACTTGGATTATACTGCATGAGTTGTGTAAGAGTTTGTAAACAAATCTTTTGACATAGTTTTGCTGTTAAATAAGATTTCAATTGAGCAAGAATTTTCATCATATTTGGATTCTTTCTTGACTGGAAGCATGCAAGAAAAAAATACATTATTTAAACAAATTCAACCCAACAAAGAGAATGGTGGCAAATATGATCATAAAGTGTTTAAGGTCTCAGTGTGTAAAGTTTCTTATCTGAAGTCACTAACTAATCACAGTGACAATGCTAACGTGTTAATATTTAGCCTGCAGGTGTAATGTTTACCATGTTCATTACCTTAGTTTTTTTATGATAAAGTGTAGTCAGAAATATTGATATATTAATATAAGGGGCTGACAGATTATCGGCTCAGCTGATATTTGGCATTTTGCCTATTTTCTGTATTGGCATTTTATTTTTATGATCGCCGATAAAACTGATTAATGAAAAAACGGAAAGAAAGTGTCAGTATGAGAGGAACTTTTACTTTGTAAAACCTGAGGGAAGTGTTTTTACTTTTTAGCTACTTTTGTTTTTACCTACTTTTATCAAAAAAATATGCCTGCAATGTCAATTTTTCACCGCCATATCAAAAATGATATAGAATCGGTATTTTTCAAAGTATTATATTGTTAGAAATTCCAGTATTTAGACCACACGAGCATGTTAGCCTGCTAACATATGCTAACTATTTGAAATACAAGAAAATTGACCATCACAATAGACTTATTCTTGTTTCTTGAAAACCATTTACTGTAAATGAGGTTATTTTTGGCTCCGATTGAGAAGCGAAGGCCTACTCAGCATAACAAAAAATGTACCATAATCTGAAAAAAAACATGTTCTAAAAAGTATGAATATATACAAGTTTCTAAAAGAACACAAGAGGACTGTGATTCAATGAGCAGGCCAGTAAAGGCTGAGCAAAACTTTAAAATTGGACCCAGAAGAAATTCTCTGGCCTCATTAAGGCTATCTCAGTGAATTGCAGGAACCGCGCTGTAGGGATTTAGCATATTGGCTCCACAGTCATATTATGGAGGAACTATTACATATCTGCAGAAAATAAGTTCAAGAGAGCAAGCAGCAGCATGACTCCCAAAATGCCCATTGTGCAAATGGACCTCTATTATGTTCTGTTGATGAGGTCTACAGTCAGTAAAGTCAAACTTCTAGTGGTTTTACTGTTAAAATATAAGTCCTTTATGAAGCAAGAAGTGTCACACTTAGATATATAACTGTTTTGTGTACACTGATAATTTTCATACCACTGAGAATTTACCCTAAGAGTATTGTTTATTATCATGATTGTTAGGGCTTTCAAAAATGTAATTCTATTAGCGTAACTTAATTTTCCAGTACTTTGATGGTCGCTGGGCTGTTGTACAAAATATCTCACAAAAAAAATGAGCTGTTAACATAATCAACGCTGTGGAACAAAACAAACATCTTGTGTTTTCTCTATTTTTTCCATACAAACAGTAACACACACACACACACACACACAAACACAGTTCCACACACTCAGTTTGATCCACATGTTGACAGATCAAAGTCCAAAGCTGCACAGGCCTCGATCAATACACTTATTCACAAGAAACACACACACTCGAGCACATTTATCTGTGTTTATGTGTGTCTTGACCTGTCTTTAACTCTTTCCCTTAATGTGACCAGACTGTCCCTGGGTCAGTCCTTTGATGCGACTTGTACAAAGGCACCAGAGAGACACTGGCCCATGAGGCGGCTGAATATAATGTTTGTGTTGATGGTGAGTGCGAGGGGTGGGGCGAGGGTATCATATCATGCGAGCACTTGAACTGGTAGGCAGATTCATTGTGTGGAGGCAGAGTGGGGAGTGCTGTGGATGATGAGCACACAGTATGGCCTGTTGTATGAATACACCGTCATCGTGAATAGAGGGGGTCAGACGTGCTAAATGGGTTCACTATTGTCTGTCCTCTGTTTATTGTTCACTTCATGGTAGTGATTATTTGGTCGGGGTGTATGTGTGTACAGTACAGTGTAGGCAGATGCATATATTGGAATAATAAACTTTATATTAATGCATGGCCAGAGGGCGAGAAGAGATGAAAAAGAAAGCTTTTGGAAAGAATAAGACACTATTGTTGGAGATTTCATATCATTATTTCCCTTTTTTATGCCTATTTAGCCTTACAGTGGTCACTCCTGTTCACATACACTCACCCACAACTTTATTAGGCACACCTGTTCAACTGCTTGGTAACAGACATATCTAATCAGCCAATCACACGGCAGCAGCTCAGTAAATTTGGGCATGTAGACATGGTCAAGACGATCTGCTGATGGTCAAACTGGGCATCAGAATGGGGAGGAAAAGTGACTTTGAACATGGCATGGTTGTTGGTGCCAGACGGGCTGGTCTGAGTATTTCGGCAACTGCTGATCTACTGGGATCCCACACACAACCATCTATGCACAAACATCTCTCGGGTTTACAGATAATGGTTCAAAAAAGAGAAAATATCCAGTGAGTGGAAGTTTTTTGGCAAAAATGCCTTGTTGATGCCAGAGGTCAGAGGAGAATGGCCATACTGGTTCGAGCTGATAGAAAGGCAACAGTAACTCAAATAACTACTCATTACAACCGAGGTATGCAGAAGAGCATCTCTGAACGCACAGCACGTCGAACCTTGAAGTAGACGAGCTACAGCGGTAGAAGACCACACCTGGTGCCACTGCGGTCCGCTTAGAACAGGAAACTGAGGCTACAATTTGCAGAGGCTCAACAAAATTTGACATACGAAGATTGGAAAAACGCTGCCTGGTCTGACAAGTCTCGATTTCTGCTGCAATATTTGGATGGTACTTTTATTTTGGGGTTGTTTAGGTACCTCAAGTCCAAGTTAGAGAGTATGCAGATAGAGACTAGAAGCTGATAAGCTGACTGAAGCTTATCTCTGCATCAACACTGAAGGCAGGGGGAAACGGCTAGTCTAAATGTATCCAAAGTTCAAAATGTACGCCTACCAGTACCTCTGAAGCTCACTAATTTACGCACTTTAGCTTGTTAGTTTAAACTGGACACAAACTGAAATGTAAAAATGCTATTTCTACAAAGCTATTTCTTGCCCAGAGTCTTGTCATCACTAAGAGGTTGCCAATCTAACACTACACGGGTTTCCGTCATAGATTTGCGAAAAACTTCAGCAATTGTTTGAAATGTCAATGAAACACAATTGCGAGCATACGGCTTTGCCATTGACTGATGTTATGCCGCTTCTCAACACAAAGCTCTCTGGCATTCAAACATCAACTTTTCTCCCTCTGAACCCTTCGGTATCGGCTCCCCAATCACCTTGTACCCCTGCGAGCATTCAATAAGCTCAGTGTACTGAAACTAATGCTGTCTGTTGTTCTTTGACTTAATTTTTTATATAATAAACATGAAAATATTTCCTAAAGAGAGTAGTTTGTTACCTCTTGTGCTCAGCGATAAGGCATCCACCCACTGTCTTGTCCTTGGTGATGAAAAGGAAGGTTTTGGTCTTTGAGGGACACTTGGTCTCCACCTGCTGGAAGTCGAGGTCGTTGTCCACCATGTTCCTGATCTCCTCCACCTGAAAAACAAACAGAAACACTAAGCTGGTTTCCATTACAGGTTTGCGCCAAACTTAAGCGATATTTTTCAAATGTCAATAAAACACAATTGCGAGATGAATGTGTTTCCACTGAGAGATGTTATGCAAGTCGCAGACGTAGGCGTGTTATGCGAGCAACAATGGAAAGACAAACCTCTTTTACGTGGGAGCGGGCACGTATGAGGGATTTGTGGAAGGCCACGATTTCACAGAGAAACTGTGGATTCAAAACTTTTGTATTGATCCGCTCAACTTTTGAAAAGTTATGCGATGCAAAAACACCTTTTGTAGTGTTTGCTACATCATGTCCAAGAGAGCCAGTTCCAACCGACACATCGTGTGACCTATAAAAACGGGGAAAAGAAGTGTTTCTATTGCAGTTTTGTGAGATATGTCTTTTTTGAATCGCCTAAAAGCTTTTTTGCGATAAATGGGAGTTTTTTCTCCGAAATTGAATTCTTTCCTAATTGTGCAAAATACAGACACAAAACATCACTATGAAATGAAAATGGGTGTGGTCTCTGCAAGGGCCTGAAAGTAGCGGCTGGGAAGCAGCAAAGAGGCCTGCAGATAAAACATACAACGGA
Organism: Plectropomus leopardus; assembly: GCF_008729295.1. Classification (NCBI taxonomy): domain Eukaryota; kingdom Metazoa; phylum Chordata; class Actinopteri; order Perciformes; family Serranidae; genus Plectropomus; species Plectropomus leopardus. The sequence goes on along the minus strand of NC_056467.1, from coordinate 4,665,885 downwards.
TTAATATGTTTTAGATTTCCTGTTGAGTGTGGCTTTGTGTCAACAGATTGGGGAAGACCCTTTTCCAACTTGACAATCTACAATCAATATTACTTAATTTGTAGAGCACCTTTTATACAGGTTAGTGCATCCAAAGTGCTTCATAGATGACAAGCTGATAAAAAGACAGAACAAAAATAACAAAAAAAGATTGCCCCCTGGTGTCTGACTGCAGTATAGGTCATAAAGCCACCCATCTTTGTTAGTGAATGGGACATGGGCCAAAGCCACCATACAAGGTGCCACCTGCTACTCAGTAACCATTCATATGCACTGGACACTTCGACATGTCGCCTGGAGGAACCGGAGATCGAACTGCTGACCTTCTAAATTGACAACGACTCGCCCTACCTCTAAGCCACAGAGAAATAGATTTAAAAGTTAAAATAACATTAATAGTAGAGTGGATAATGTCCGTGTGCACAAAGCCAGGCTCATAAAGAAGTGTTTTTATCAGTTTGTCATAGAAGAGCTTTACTGTCCTCCACTGAGCTCTGACCTCAACACCTTTGGGATGAACGGGAACAGTGAGGCAGGCTTTACTGCCCAATACCAGTGTCACTACAAACTAAGACAATCTTGTGTTTGTGTGTTACTGGGAGCAAATTCCTGCAGCCAGGTTCCCAAATCTTGTCCAATCTCTGCCTCCTCTCTTTAGTTTTTTTTTTTCTTTTTTGGAAGTTATAGCAGCGTGTGAATTCCCACGATTTTGGAATGTGGGAGAATGTTATGACATATTTTTGGCCTTTCTGTGTACTCCATAATCCCGCCTGTCTCTCCCTCCCTATCTGTGTACCTTTATACGTCCACAAGTTGCTTCACTAACAAGCGGGTTAGCAGACATACTTTTACATCGTATTCGCCATGGTAACAAGCATTTCCTGATTACAGTGTCAGCAGAGATGGTAATAACAACCTCTCTGTTCTCTCCTCTTAAACACACACATTAGTGTCCTGTTCGCTCTGTGTGCGATGCCTCCCTGCTCCTCGCTAAGACAGCCATTCATTAAATATACAAGGCAGAGCTTTAAATAAACCTGGAGCTGGAGCAGGCTGCCCCTCCGAGGGCCGCTGGGGATCTCATGAAAGAGAATAGGCAGCACATTTGGCAGGACACACACACACACAACACACACACATACACAATAATACCTATACGCCACTACTTCACAAACACACACCTTGCACCGAGTGTGTCATCTTGTCAAGAGCCCTCCGTCTGACCCCGCCGGCTTTAGACGCTGCGTCAGCAAACCCTGCCTTCTTCAATTCTCAGTTTCTCACAATAGATTTTGTTTCTGTGCCACTGCAGCATCTGCACTTTATACCAGGGTGGGTCTCCACTCTTGTACAGTTCTTTTTTTGTGGAGTGGGAAGGGTGATTACTTATTTATAAGACTGTGTGGTTAGTTTTAGACCATACCCTGATCAGGATTTTACTTCCTCTACTCATTATTTTATTATCATCTTCCTCCATCTCTAATTTCTGCTTTTGTGGCCAGCACACTGCAGTACTCTGACGTAGTCCTTTATTCTATTTGACTGTAATGATGTTGTATTATAAATATATACCATATAAAGCCGGCAATACTTTTAAAATGCTCTTCATTCCTGAAGTGAGGCTCAATGTTGCAACACAAAAATACCATAATGGTTCTTATAAGCTCGACAACTTTCATCAGTATTAATGCAAATCAGTGTAAATGGATCATGTTAAGTGTAAATCTGACAAAAATGGAATATAATTTTCATGACATCAAAAATAAAAAGTAGTATCTGAAACCAATAAAAGATTTGGTGGGACCTTCTTAGAGACACCTGTCCCCTCTCCTCTCTCAGTTGGTGATGTACATCGGCCAGGTGATGAAAGATGTGCTAAAGCTGCCTCGCCCTCTCTCGCCCCCTGTGGTCAAGCTAGAAACACGCGTGGATGCCGAATACGGGCTACCCTCCACCCACGCCATGGCCGCCACCGCCATCTCCTTCACGGTCTTACTAAGCGCTTCGTCCAGGATACAGGTGAGCATTAATGATAGCTGTAATTCAAGACAGTAAACCAGCTCAAAGGTGTTCTCAGTTACACTACTTACTCACAAATATTACTCAGTAATTTCAACAAATGTACTATGATCTGTGAGATTATTTCAACTGCAAAAACAGATCACAGTACTGGTCATAGTCATCAAATACGTGTCAGTAGATAGTGATGGTCAGTGAGACCATTGACATCCAATGTCAAAGACCAGTCTAAAACCAAAATGGGGGTTTCCCTCATAGACTGTATATAAAGATGGACAACATGACACTGCTGGCTGAGGCTACTAAGCTGAACCTTTACAAGCACACTTGTGGTTCAATTTTGGGTTCACTATTTCGCCTTAGGATATTTCAACATGCAGACTGGAGGAGCAAGTGGAAGACCCGCTTTATTGCTGTGTCTTGATTGGGAACTGTGAAATTATTACTGAGATGTTAACAGTCAATGATCACACTACTCATTACTGTAAAAAGAAAAAAATGATATAACCACCAATGATGCTTGCAAATGATGTACTTACACCTCATTAGGGCTTGCACAGGCAAAGTGGATGTTGAACTGTAATTGTGACAATGAGTATTTCATTAACTGTGCTATTAAACTGCCATCTAATTTTATGGATCCTTTTTAAGATAAGGGAGTTCGTGTTAAATTAGTCAATCCAAATGAGTCGCTCAAATCAAAGTGCTGAATGCAAAGCTATTTGAGGCAGTGGGAAGCTGTGGACGGCAGCCAGCTCACTGGTAGCTGAGTGGGATGAAGGGAGTGGACCCCCTGTCCATCACCGAGTCCTGACCGAGCTGTTAGACAATGGGAAAGGAGAGGCGGGGCCAGCAGTCACCATCAGTCACCATCAGCCACACCCGTCGAGCTGCTGTTTGGTCTTGTGATAGACTCGACTGAGTCAATGACTGTCAGTCCACGTCTCCTCCTCCCGACTCTTCCCCTTCTTTATCTCTCCCACTCAACAGCTAAGTCAATAAAACACTCAGCGGCTCAATCATAGGCCGTCTTAATCAAGCACCGCGTTTTAATGAAGACCCGAGTGAATTCTAAATACTGCCTTTAGTAGTTTACAGCCTCAGCAGCTGTCAGCCTGATTTGTGGTCACGTCAGTTCAGCTATTTGCCTTAATTTTCTTGCTGTGATGTTCTCAAGGTCAGAAGATATCATCTCAACAACCCTGAGACACCCCGTGTACAGTAGAGCACTTAAACTGTGGCCTGAAATTCCTCAAGGATTGCCCGAAAAGAAAAGAGCATGCATAGCTATAGATGAGTAGCAGGCTGTTGCAGAGGCTCCTGAATAGCCACAGGGCCTGGGGGCAGCTCGCCCGATTCCCGGAGCAGGTCGGAGGTCACGACAGTCAATCACACAGTGACCCCCTCCTGTCCCCGGCATCCTTTGTGGCCATTCAAAAAAAAAAAAAACCTCTCTTCATGAACTACCAGTGAATAGGCTTCCAGCTGCAAAAGACAGGAAAAGACACAGGAAAAAAGGAGGAGAGGAGGGGGGCACAGGAGGGGAGGGCGGAGGAGGTGAATGAATACAGAAGGCCTCTCTTCTCACTGTTATTGAAATGGAGGGGGGGAACAAAACCTGCCGCCGTAGGTAAAGGAGGGAGGGGAGAGAGGATGGAAAGACAGTAGAGGATAAAGGAGCAGTGACTTAATGACAGGCGGTACGTCAACCCTGAAGAATGGATCAGTGGCAGAAAGAGGAGTTGCACAACGCCTATAAGAGGAGTGACGAATGGATGATTTGATCAAAAACTAACAAGAAAAAGAGGACGCTTCAAAAAGTAAAAAAAACTGCTTGTGTTTACACTGAGGAATGTTAGGAATTCTAGGCACATGACGCATAACATTCACAGATTTCATCTTTTATCTCCCTAATCAGGGTGCAGTGTTTGTCACTGTGTGTGTGTGAGTTATCGACATACCAAACGCGACAGTTACTGATCTAAGTGTGTTTTCATGTCTTCCAGTTCCAGTTCGAGGTCGGTCTGCTGATCGCACTGACGGTGTCGTCTTTGGTGTGTCTGAGCCGCCTTTACACTGGCATGCACTCAGTTTTGGTGAGTGAGTTAGTACACGCACGCACGCACGCACGCACGCACGCACGCACGCACGCACGCACGCACGCACGCGCACGCGCACACACACACACACACACACACACACACACACACACACACACACACACACACACACACACACACACACACACACAGAGTCCAGCATAAAACATTCAAGCTCAGTGTTGGATTCATTATTCATATCTGTGTCTGGTTAAACTGTCTAGATGAGGCTTTGATCCAAGACTCTTAATTCATCAGGGACTTTATGTTGCCTTCATTTTATCTGAAAATATTGAAGTCAAAATATAAAGCTGTATCACTTATTAAGTCAGTTATGTTTAAGTGTACATTTATCACATCACCTGAGATTCTCTTTTTTTCCTGTTGCAATATACTTTTTAAACAAGACATTCATTACTTTTTTAACGTAGCAATGCATGTGTTTTATATTGATCTATGGAACTGTTATGTGATTTTATTTGTCTCTTTGATTCACGTCGCTCACCTTTTTTTTTAATCCTTTAATGTGTTTTTTCTGCAACTCACACCAAAACGATTGATATTGCTAAACAGCGCTACAGATAAGTCAACTGTCCCTTTAAGCATACATGGTGAAATACTGCCTTTATTCTGCTTTCAGGATGTGATCTGTGGGGCTTTAATCTCAGCTGTCATCTTGTTCCTGACCTACCCATTCTGGGAAACCTTTGACCATTTCCAGCTCACCAGCCGCATCTCCCCCTTTGTGGCGTTGTCTCTGCCGCTCTTCCTCAGCTACACATACCCTGAGCTGGACCATTACAGCACCACACGGGGGGACACCACTACTATTCTAGGAGTAGGGGCTGGGTGCTCTGTGGGATATTGGGTGAACGAGCAGCTTGGAGAGACTTTTGAGCCCAAGGGGGTGCTACCCGTACCCCTACCCACACTGACGACAACCGCACTAGCACGAGCTGGCGCCCGCTTCCTCATTGGAGTGGTAGCGTTAGTGGGAACTCGGCAGGCAGTGAAGACACTGAGCCTGCAGGTGTTGTACTCATTTTACAGAGTGCCAAAAAGTGACGACAGCGCCAGGAGGAGGAGAGAGATCGAAGTGCCGTATAAGTTTGTCACATACACAGCTGTGGGACTTGTCAACTCTATACTAGTCAACAGAGTCTTCATCCTACTGGGGCTACTATGACCTATTAACATATGACTGATGTATAATGATCTGAACTAAACAAAAAAAGACCTCATATTTATTTCAGTGTGTATCAAATGACTTTTTTTTTTTACATAACTTTCTTACACAAGGAGCTTCTGCTGGGATTGATTCACAAAAGTGTACTTAAGCTGTAAGCAAATAAAATGTTTTGCTCACGTAGCAATGAAGTTTTTTTATGGCTTCCCAGATTGATCGTTATTTGAATTGTGTAGTCAAGGCTGTGTGATTGAAGTAATGTGTATTACAGAAGCCAAACAAAAATTTCCACATGCGAGCTCCCCATTGTTACTCCTTCAAATAGGAGAACCCCACCTTAAGCCAGACAAGCTCGTACCAGTCGGGAAAGTCAAAACCAGTTCAACTGAAACTCTGCAACATCATTTCACCAGCACCTGTCTTTGTCCCCCAAGTCATATCACTTGGCGGGTTAGAACAGGCCATCTGCTGCGCCATATTGGCCTGCTTATTACACACGCAGTGTGGTAATGAAAGAGTTAACCGCCTTTTGCTACAGTAGAGTTTGAAGGAATGCCGGAGCACCTGTCAGACTTAATTTACAAGACAGCTTGTGATCTGGCACGTCTCACTTTTATATGGGAGGCTGCTGGCTGCAACAGTTTCTCTTTGTATTAACAGTGAAGCAACGACGTACACAGCACAAGTTACCTGATGAAAATATGCACTCTTAAAAAAAAAAGATTCAAAGCTAGAAAGTGAAAAGTGAGAATGGCTTTATTGGATGTTTGAAGGCGAGAATGTTTTGTATCAAAGGATAAACAGTCTTTAAATGAAGGACCTGAGCTTCGGTTATTGTGGACGTTGAAACAGTGGTCGTTGTGTTTCATATTACATCACCTATCTAAGACCAGAAAACATCGAATGGTACCATTCAGTGAATTTATTTTGTGTCGGTATGATTCAGATCTTATTGAAGGCCGCCACATCCACAGACTGAACATATTCCTCGAAGGCGGTGATTGCTTCCTCCAGCATATCTGTGCCCACTTTATCATCCTCCACCACGCATCCTATTTGGAGCTTCTTGATGCCGTAGCCCACCGGGACCAGCTTGGACTGCCCCCACAGCAGCCCGTCCATGCTGACGCTGCGGACGCACTCCTCCAGCTTGGCCATGTCCGTCTCGTCGTCCCAGGGCTTGACGTCAAGCAGGATGGAGGACTTGGCGATGAGAGCTGGCTTCTTGGACTTCTTGGCGGCGTACTCGGCGAGGCGCTGCTCCTTGATTTTTTCTGCTTCGGCACTCTCAGCCTCGTCGTCTGAGCCAAATAGGTCGATGTCGTCATCGCTGGTGTCGTTCGTCGTGGCTGGGAGGACAAACTGACTCTTAGCCGCCGGGAGGCTGGCTTTTTCCCTCTGGAATGACTTGATGTGAAAATACCAGCGCATGAGGTGGCAGAAGGTCGAGGAGGGAGCAGAGGGGATGGCGTCGAACATTTCCGTGTCAGCCTGTGATGCCACAAAGCCCTCCATGTAGCTTTTGTCTGCCAGAAAGTCATTGAGAGCTTTAAGGCCGGCTGTCGTGCTCATGTCACCAAACACAGTTTTTGTGGAAGTTGGACGGGAGGACGGGGCCCGCAAGCATTCGTTTTGCGTGGGGAACTTGTGCTTCATGACTTCCTGCATGGGGACGTCGTGTGTGAGGGTGGTTTCAGTAGTGTGGCCACTGGAAGAACCAAGGCAACAAAGCAACAGGTAATGAGTCACTGAGATTAATTACCATGCACTAACCCCAAGGCACAAGTAACCTAAATTAAGACCAGGCATGCCTGTTCAAGCCCACACGCAGATGCATACCATTCTCAGCAAAAACACAATAGAGTCTTGTTAATTTTTAATTCGTCTGACTTTAGTAAAAGTAGCCTTGTTACTGATATATAAAACACAATGGCTCCACATAAAGATGCTGCACAGACTGGTCCTTAAGTTTCCTTCATGCACCTCTGCCGCACACACAAACCACACGCCAAACACCCGTAATTAAAACATTTCAAGCCTAATTTTTTCCTGTTATTATCCAAGCATAAACTGCTATGCATTTTTGAATAGAGGATTAGGAAGGTGAAATCACAGGAAAGGCTCGATGTCCATCTCCAGGGCTGAGCAGGGCATCGTCAGCTCAAAGCGGTTGATGACATCCGGGTGGAGGACACCGAGACGCCCTACGCTCTTTCCACGGACAAAGATCTCTGCGCAGCGACCGGGAAAAAAGGTGGAATCTAAGAGAAAAAAACATAAGAATATGATATAAAACCCAAATTACCGTCCCACTGCTGTATGCCTCCACGAAACAGTCAAGTTGCTCTGACAGTTTACATCCATGTCTGTGAAAATACGGATGCTTCACACACATTCAGAATCTGACCAAATGTCTCCCCTTCTGTTCCTGAGATACTTCGTTGAATAATGGCAAGAAAAGTGTTTTTGCAGAACACTATGGTGTGACAGGGAAATTAAACGTTTTAATGGTTGAGCTCCCCAGTCCATCTGACTCTGTGACTGATTACAACCCTGTGAGGCCTCTCAGGTCATCAGCCGGAGGTTTTTATAACTGTGCCCAGAAGTGGATTCAGTCCTGATGAGGGTGCATTCAGTTTCTGTAGTCCAGCTCTGTGTAATAAGCTACCTGCTGACTTGAGGTCCAGAACAGCAAATTTAAACCTTTCTTTTTCTCCGAGGCTTATGGTTATAATAATAAAAACTTTATTTTTATAGCACCTTTAAAAACAGAGTTTACAAAGTGCTTTAACAAAAAAAGTAAAGCAGAAATGTGATACATGGACGGCAATACAACAACAGAAAGCCAAACAGTTCTATTGAACACAAGCGAGAAAAAAAATTAAAACCAGAGGACAAATAATAAAAGATACAGGACACATAATGTCAACATAAAATAACACAAAGAATCAGACCCCAAAAAACAACAATAAAAGCAAACAAACCACAAATAAAAGGAAATAAAATAGACAAAACATAAATTAAAGATAAAATAAATAAAAATAAATAAAAAATACATCACATAAAAGCAATGGTTGTGTGTGTATGTGTGTGTATGTGTACTTATTTGATCACAATTGATAGTGCTATTTATGCTACCTATGTTCTCTTATTTTCTTTTTATCTGTTGCCTTTAAATGTAAAGCACTCTGAATATGTCATAAAATGTACTATATCAATAAATTTGCCATTGTCATTTTGTATGCAAAATGTCATCACTTCATTATATTTTATTAAACATTTGTGTGATAGTTTGTGAGAATTAGCATATGAATTCTTGAGTTATGGTAATGGACTGCACTTATGAAGTGCTTTTTTTTGGTCTTCCGACCACTCAAAACACTTTTACACCTCATGTCACAGTCACACATTCACACACACATTCACACACTGCGGCCGAGGCCACTGTACAAGGTGCCACCTGTTACTCAGTAACCATTCACACTCCGAGGATGAAGCATTGGGAGCAATTTGGGGTTAAGTATTTATCCCAAGGATACTTCTGCACATTGACTAGAGGAGCTGGGGATCAAACCGCTGACCTTCCTTAGAGGACGACCCGCTCTACCTCTCAGCCACAGCCGCCCACATGGCTAAAACCATGTTTTATGAGGTCACACTAAACTTTACCTTTAACTACCAAATTCTGCTCAGCTGATTCTTGTGTCCGAGTGGACCTTGATCCTTGAGAGAGGAAACTCTCTCAAGGACTTGAGATACAGCATTCACAGGAAGGACATGGATGCAAAGTTGCAGTGACCTTGACCTTTGACCTTTAAAATACAATCACTTCATAGTTCATAGACCAGAAGGAGAGCACACATTATGCCTGTTTTAAAAACAAAACATTGGCTGACTACTTTTTTTCTCATTGATTTAAGAAATCTTTTATTAGTTTATGAGGCGCTGCATGGCCTTGCACCAGACTACATCTCAGAGATGCTTTTATTTGATTTTATATGAACCGGGGAGGTCCCTCAGATGCTCCGACTCTTCTTTTTTTAGCTGTTCCACCGAGTAGAACTAAAACATTTGGTGATTCTGCTTTTAGCTATTACGCTCCAAAGCGCAGGAACAGCCTGCTGGAGGATCTGAGAGGAGCTGAAAATACTGATACTTTGAATCATAAATTAAAAACTTTTCAGTCTTGCTTTTATGTAGTGTCTTATTATCAAAATTTTACGGTTTTTACATATTGTATTTTTTAAAATTTATTTTTTAAGATCCATTTTTTCTTTTTTTCTTTTCATGTTATTTTTGTTTTTGTTTCTTCAATCAAACTGTACAACACTTTGAATTGCATTTGATTTGTTTGAAAGTTGCCATATCAATGAGATTTTATTGATTGATAGTTGCGTCCAAGTGAACGTTTGTGCCAAATTTGAAAAAAGTCCCTCCAGGCATTCCTAAGATGTGGTCACACTGACCTAGACCTTTGACCACCAAAATCTAATTAGTTCATCGATGAGTCCAAGTGGACATTTGTGGCAAACGGGATGAAATTCCCTCGAGGCATTCTTCAGAAATTATGTTCACCAGAATGGGACGGACGGACAACCCAAACACATAAATCCTCCAGCCACGCTTATTGCAGATGCCGAGGCATAAAAATTAATCATTACTTTAAGTGCGAAGTGGAGTTTAAGGTTACATTATTTATCGGATAGCCCCATACAACTGGCACTGACTTCTTTTACTAAAGCCCAGACAGTCTATGCACCTCACGTCCTTTTGTAGACTCTTATATAAAACATTATCACCTCCACAGGCTTGTTTGCAATCTGTTTGCATCCTGACAAACTAATTTTGACCGGTGTGTTACTACCTAACATGCCATCTGTTTGATCTGGGTGCTTCTTGGACCATGTTCCTGTCACTATGTATAGCTGCAACACTTACTTGCAACGTAAAACATACTTGCACTTGCAGAGGCATTTGTTTTTCTTTCCAGTATTGATGACATCTTTGAGTATGAAGCAGCTCAAGTGGTGTTTGCACATCACATCACAGAGATCATTAGTCAATCATACAGTGAGGGCGGCGCTGTGCCCCCTTTCTTTTTCCTTGATTTTCTTTTGATAATTGTAATTTCACCTACACTGGTTATCAGTGATCAATTCTTCAAAAATCCAAATGGACGGGGTATTACATGGACCGCTAATGCTTAATATCAATCATTAGCAGAGCAGCAAAATGAGCACCACTTATGTGAAAATGCCAAAGGTCATTACTCTAAAGCAACTACTGTAGGCCATTTGAACATAATCAGATTTTCTGTCCCTTCGACTTTCAAGCACGCATTTCTCCTTCTGATTAAAATCTGGCGGTCCAGTGTGTGTGTGTGTGTGTGTGTGTGTGTGTGTGTGTGTGTGTGTGTGTGTGTGTGTGTCAGTGTCACGAGTGAAGGTCACTCCAGTCCAGATGGAACAAAAAGCCTCCATCGACAGTGAAATGGAAAACACTATGTTCAAAAACACTGACATGCAAGCAGACAGAAAGACGGACTGGACAGAGATTTAACAAGATACAGGGGTTGCCATGACAACAGCCCCACACACAGAGACATCTCCCATAGTGCACTGCTTCTTCCCACGCTGCCTTGCTAATGGGTTCCAGAGCCCACTGCTTAGATGTTCACTCATCACTATGGATGAAGGCTTACAAAACACATGGATTGTACTTTCAAACGCGTGTGTGTGTGTGTGTGTGTGTGTGTGTGTGTGTGCGCGTGTGTACATGTGTGCATACGTGCGTGTGTGCGTGTTTGTGCGTTAGGAGGGTATTGAGGCAGGGAAATTCTCTCATTTATTTCAGTCGCCCGCTCTGTGTCTGTTAGGTGTATTAAAAATCGGCGGAATGCTCTTGCGTCGGTTCACACGTCATCTACTTGTACCATGAGCAGGATGCCATGGCAACTATATAAATAGCTCTGGTACATCTTAAATAACCAATCAGTCAATGAAAATCCTACACTTGAGCCAGGCCACTTTCCACCCACTCTCCTCCAACTTTCAGCAAAAGCTCTCAGCGGAGAGGAGAGTTAGTTGCATCAGATAACAAATATAAAGCTGGCTGATGCTGCCATTATCATTTTGCCACAGGATTTATTACTATTTTAAACAACTGGACAGAGACAAAGGTTCTTACTGGAGTAACACTTCAACTGATTACTGGGTTTTGATGTTTGGTGTTATAATTTTGATTGTAAAGCTGGTTTCCATGCAGAAAATAATGAATTTCCAGGCTAAAATGTTGAAATATGTTGAAAACAATGTAAGTAAAAGGATAATGGCAGTTGGATCTGATAACAATGTGCTCAGGAATACATGACAACTCTAAAAAGGGAGTTTTGTTTTTGTCGAGAAATCTCATGAAAAGACCAAATCCAACAATCTGTTTCTTCGTTTCTTAAGATTTCCATACCTCTCCTGCGTGTCTGCAGCTGTTAGCTCCAAGCCTTTTTTCATGTACTGAAGGAAAATATGTCAAGAATATTTTGTTTCATTTCTAAAAAACACTTAACAGTTTCATCAACCAGCTGGGCCCTGTAGTTTTTAGCAAAAGTTACTCAAATAGGAGGACATAGTGCATTGTTTAGGGACTATTTTTAGCTGCAAATAAACACACATTTGGTGTTCTTGTAAGACTTTACAGCAGCTGGACAGCGTATGTTGGACTGAGTTAAAATAAACCACAGTAGGTTCATGGTAATGAAGAAACATGTGACCCAGTGCAACAGTGTGGTTTGTTAATGTGCTTTTTAAAGTTTCTGGACAACAAAGGAGCTCTGTGGCACAGAGGAACAAGATATATCAGGCTTTAGATACATGAACAAGACAGTACGCCTTAAGATGGACAAAGGATGGATACATTTTGGCTTTGGTCTTTTCATAGAATTAGTTGACGATAAGGAAAACATATTAGCCCTTAACTTTGTAAGCACAATGTCATATTGCACTCACAGAGCTTTTATTATCCCTCCCTTACAGAGCCTTTATTTTCTAATTTGATCTGCTGGCCACAGTTACAAAAATGACTTAAGTTGCAAATAAACAAAATTATTCCATAATGCGAAGTTTGGAGTGTATGAGTTGTCTGCACACAGTTCTCAACATGGTGGTGCCTGAGCCGCCAGCCAACAGCTGATCGTGATAACTTAATGAAAAGCACTAAAACAACATCAACAGTGACAACGCTAACAGTGTTAAGATATATAATGGACCGCCACTCAAAGTCGGAGTTCCTACTTGTGGACTCAGGGCACACCGACTTCAGCGGTCTGCCGTCACACGACAGCAGGCCACGAAGGCACACATTGTAAATGGTAAGAAATCAACTAAAAGGCAACGTAAAGTATATTTGAATGTATTTAACTAAAATAATATGTCTACTATCACAAAGTAAAACCTGTTCTGCATGTAAATTGCCGTCAAAATATATCAGTAATGTTGTTAGGTAGCTGGTTACGGGAAACAAGTGTTAATCTGGAAAGTGGTGAAAAATTAAAAATGCCAAAACTAAAAATAATTTGGCCGCAGAAACACCAGTTCATCACTGTCTGTCATGTTTTTTCTTCACGTTTGGTGTTATACACCTGGAACACTTGGAAGTCGTAAATTCCAACTGGGAAATTCCGAACGCAGCATAAGTGGTGGCGATGAGCTAACATGCACGAACATGCACGAACATGCACGAACATGCACGTGCACCTGGACCGGCTGACTACAACAAGCAATAGAGGAGCTAAGATACACACAGAGGGAGCGTGACTTCATTCACTACTCAGGATGCCAGTACTCCACCATGTCTTTAGATTGCAATTAGTGATTTGCTATTATATTAATTCTCTGAATGTTGCATACAGAGCCTTTACAGCAGCTATTAAAGATAATTATAACAGCAAGGTATCAAAAGGTAATGTGAAAATAATGACTCATAGTGATGAACCTGAATCTGCAGCTGCCCTCGGTTTTACAGAGCTTTACAGCAACTTTCAGCTCCTTCACTGTTTTGGTTCACTCTCACTATTCTAATAGTGCTACTTTCTGCAGTAGCAGACAGCTGTTGTCAGGAAAAAAAGCTCTTAAAACCCACTGTACACTATCTGCTCAGCATCAAGCAGCAGAGGGATAAGGTTAACGACTTGTTTGTGAACATATGGAGCATTTGGAAGCTAAAGAGCCAAATTACTTCCCCCAGGAGTTTCCAGACACCAAAAACAGAGCTAAAAGAGAGCGCAAGGTTTCTTAAACATTGATTTGTCGCGGCTTGCTATGACTAAAACATCTGCTCCCATTTACTGATTTTATTTTTTGGAGCTGGACTGTTCATTAGCAGTGCTAACATTAACATTCTTTGATTTCACCACAGATGCACTCCGGGCACAGACGGAACAGCAGAACACGAATGAAAGTGAAACTTAACTGTTCATTGCACTAGGTCTAACGTTTGCTCTGCTCATATAAGATAAAAAAAATAAGCATGTTTGCCGTATCCACTTACATGCCGATATTGTGTTCACCAGTTGTTTCTGCTGCCCCCAAGAGGCCAAATTTTTTTTTTAAAAAAAGGTACTGTCGGTTTAAATAAACCAACCAAACAATAGTACTGAACTTTAAAAATACACATCGGCCAAACACTTAAGATCAATTACTGAACAAAAAGCGAGTCAAATGGACATGGTCTCTTTCCTGACAAAGGGAGTGCAGGCCAAGACTTTGCATTGGACACAGTTGTTAAGTGAAACACAGGCATCTGTCTTCTAAGTGGTTTCTTCCTCCACTTTTGATCCCCTGACTCGTTATTTCACCCCCCCGAGTGGAGGAAACTCAGCTGACATGTATTCCCTCAGCCCCTCACTCTCTCCTCTGTCAGTGCTGCGCCTGACGGTGAATTTGCTGTAGCGCTGTTTCACCCTGCTGATCGACACATCCTGAGGGTGTGCGTCTGTGTCAGGTGAGCTCTTAGACTGGGTCATGACCTTGTAATGGGGTTAAGGACACGCTGACATATGGAGGGGGACTAATGCTGCATGGAGTGTGGAAAAAAAAAGTAGCAGAGAAGATAGACTGAGTGGGAGTGAGTGTCCAGTGTGTTGTGCATTAGTGCGTACTGTGAGAGCATGTCCATTTCAGCTCCCTTTTATGTGTGTGTGTGTGTGTGTGTGTGTGTGTGTTTGTGCCTGTCAGATGGACAGTCTGAGCACCCGTGGGTGGGTGTTATATGTGCCAGTCTGTCTCTTTGCTCAGCACTGCAGTGGGTGACGTGACTCCCATGCACTCTCCCACACTGCAGACTTTACATGCTCTCAGACGCTTTCTTGCTTACGCCTCAAGCCGTCACTCTGTCGCTCTCCTGCCCCCCCCGATCCCCCCACCCCTCCAGTCTCATCTCATCCCGTCTTCCGCTCCCCTGTCAGCCATCCCTTCTCGCTGCTCTCATTCACTGATACTTGAGCCCATTGATTTGCAGTCTGAATGGGCCAACAGAGTATCCTGCAGTGTGACCTTGGAGCGTGCAAGCCAAGGAGAGAGGGGGAGAAAAGAGGTGGGCAGGATGGAGCGAGAGAGAGAAAGTATGGAAAAAAGGAAGAACTGAGGGAGGAATACAAAGCTCAAATGATGTATGAGAGTCTCTCTGGGAAAATGGGAGCCAAAATGCACACAAATCGGCCTGTGCAGCGCTTCAGTCATACCTTTGATTACTAATCTCACGGGAACACATGCGATGCATCAGCAAGATGAAACTAAGTCATACATTCATCTGCCATTTAAAAAACAACATCATTTCCAGTGTTTTTGTGCCAGTCACATGTCAACACTGGCTGATGTAACTGCTGCACAAAATAAAATTAACTTGCACTCAACAGTTCCTCCATTAGTGGGCAAAACAGCCTTTAAAGCTCATTTGAAGTAGTGTTGATGCAACATGACTGACCCGACCATCTCACGCATGATGACTTAAGAAAGAAAACCTTTAAAAATTCTTACTCTGATGCATTTCATCATTAGAGGCAAAGTAAAGTTGTCTGGAATGAGTTCTTGGCTCACAACCCATGAACTATCAGTGCCGAGACGACGGCTTTGATTTTTATTGAGTGAAACGATGACAGAACATTGTACGCCAATGCTATTTGGTTTCCCTCATTGAGTTATTCTGACTTATTAGAGTGAGGTGACACAACTGGTGATGCTGGAGGCAGAAGAGAAGATAAATTCAATGGAAGAGAGTGGATTGAGGTTCAGAGGGGATGAAGAGTTTCCCACTGTAGGCTGAAAGTTTGGGTTTTTTTAAAGTCAGAGCCCGTGACCTAACTGCAACACCTGTTCACTCATAACCTCTTACTATAAATCCTATTAAAGTGGTTTCTATTTCAAATGGTTAAAACCCTTCAAATGAAATCACTGTACAAGAAGTTGTCAAACACAATCCACTATAACCCTATAAAGTTTTACATTTGTTTAGTTCCCTGATTTGCTGTTCGGACTACAACCTCTTAAAACTCCAAAGATTTAAAGTGTTTTCCAACTGCCGTCGCTGGCTGGAGCCTTGAAGTGAAGGCATTACTTTTAACGGTTAAAAAAAACAAACTGTTTTTCAATATCTTCCGAGAGTTTTTACATTTAAATTAATTATGTTGTGTTGATTCCCTCCACTGGCAGCAGAACATGGCAGCTCCAAAGGCTGCGAGCTATGCACAGTGTGAGGGATTATTTTTTTATAAACAATCTCTTATCACACAATACAACGTACCAAGATAGAAATGGTCATTTTACAGCACACGTTGCAATTTTTTTTAACATAAGTTATTAATCTTATCACTGGATCAATTCAGCTTCAAAGATGACACATAAGTGACATTTGCGGGATTGTTCAGAGCTCAGCAGATTTTCTGCCATTGCCTTCAGGGAACTTAAACTGCCACATCCAGCTGGTAAATCAGCAACTCAGCACGTAAAAAAAGAATTAAACACATTGCTTTTTCTGGAGATGATGATGATAGACCCAGGAGTGAGCCATCTTACTATATTCTGATCTCTGTCAAAAGCTGCACATACACAGGACTGATTGGGCCCTCGTGAGAAAATGGCAGCCAGTAAAAACCAAGTCTACAAGAAGCACAAGCAAGTATTTTAATTATCCTGGGAAGAGGAAGTCAGTTGGACGTTGACGTTAGAGAATGTGGCCAAAACTCCAAATATGTACAATACCACAAGTTTAAGAGCAAGACAGATGAAACAGGATTGTCAAGTTTTGTTTTTTTTTAAAGATATTTTTAGCTTTTGTCACCTTTATTTGACAGGACAGTGTTTGTGTGAAAGTGGGAGAGTTAGAGGGGATGACATGCAGCAAAGGGCTGAGGCCAGAGACAAACCCGCGACCGCTGCGCTGAGGGCTCAGCCTCTATAGCAGCGCCCGCTCTATCCACTGAGCCACTGACGCCCCAAGGCATATCAAGTTATTTGATAACTGCTAATAAATAAAACATAATGTATAGGGGAAAGTAAAACTTAGTTTGGGCAAGTAGATTTCTGACCTATGTGATGTTAGCAATTGTAAATTTGACTGTAAATCACATCTGTTTAGTGTTAGCATGCATCAGCAACGGAGACAATATCAGATCAGTCAAGAGAACACAGCACCATATTAACCATATCGACAGTTATACCTCAGATCATAAATTCACTCAACTTTTAAATTAAAATATGTTGAGAGATAAATATGTAACTTTTGTATATAATTATAGACTGGGTGATGCTGGATTTTTGAGGCTGACACTGATATCTGAATGCTTAAAAATCTAGATAAAAGATATGTTGCTTAAATGTATATCATTTTTGTTTAAGTTACATTAATAAATAATCTTGAGTTGTCACCTAGACACATTCTGAGCAGGACATTTAACAGTTAAAAAATCCACTTGTAAATACTCTCTGTTGGGCAATCTATATAACGGAGACAATGTTTCTAAATGACCTCAAACCTCAACTACCGTACTGCGATTTTTTTAAACTTATCAGTCGTGATGAACACTTATACAATACATCTGCAATAAGCTCATATCGTCAGATTGATCGGTCAAGATCTAGTTAGAATAAAATGAAACACACAGAACAAAAGAGATTACGCAGTTTAAAGCTGCATTAATCACCTTCTTTTAAGCTTCGGAGCGCATCAGAACCATCTCATCAAATCCCAGTATCAAAGTATGCATTCATATTTGCACGTCATTGCCATGGAAACCTTGCCCCCTCAATAAAAATGGATAAATGACACCCTGGTAACAATCACAGTGATGCAGTCTCTGCTAGTTATAGACTGGATTTACATAATCTCAACGAAACTTGACTTTTAACCCCACGTGACCTGGATTTATTTGTTCACCAGCTTGGCGGGTAAATAAACATGTTCTAAATCACTGGGATTTTCTCTTCCCTGTATAAATCCAGTCTTAAGATATTTACCACTGGGCTAGCTCTTAAGTATATTCCTATAAACCTAAATGTGTTGGGTTTCATCCTCCTACCTCTCAGGGCTTCTTACCGTCTGCAGCCTGGATGTGGTAGCCTTCCCCGCGGCCCGGCTTCACCTCCAGCAGTTGCATGGCTCGATCCAGCAGGCCGTGGATCACCTCGAAGCCGGGACTCTTGTTGTAGTAAATGGCACAGAAACGCCGGCTGTTTCTCGCCCCGACATCTGGTTGGTGGGATGAGGGGGAGGGAGTGTTAGGGACATCAAGTACAGGGCTATACCAAGGACTTGCTAATATGTCAAAGCATAACTGGGTTTTTATCAAGACTATATCTACCGCTGTAAGTGTCACTCCCCTTCTGATATGATCAGGGTCACTGAGAAAATTTAATAACTCTGCCATGAATTTTCAAGGACCCAAAATATATAAATGTATATTTCTTTCCTGCCATGCATGATAAAAAAAAAAGCTAAAAATAAATTTAAAAAATAATTGGCAGATTTTTTTAAGTTTTCAATAAAACTCACCCAAAAAATGTTTTAAAAACTTTTTTAGAGAAAACATGCCTTCCAAACCCATTTCCTTCTGTAAATCTTAATTAAAAAATTGAATTAAAAAACAAACAAACAAAAAAAGCCAAAAAAGGTTTCACATAAGAATCACATTTTTTCTTTTTGAATTAAAAGAAGAAAACATTTTCAAAGACAGCAAGTGGGTTTGAAAAGCATGTTCTCTTTAAACATCTGTACTAAATAACTACAAAATACAACCATTTAAAGTTGTATGCCCCGCCTCTAAGCCAAAAGTGTTTCAAAAATAATTTAACATGCCTTGTGGGCATACATGAAGGAACTAACGGAGCCCAGGGAGAAAATGAAGAAAAGTACGTAATGAACAAATAAACAAAAACGCTTTTCGACGGGTATTAGAGCTACGTTAAGACGTCAGCTACAGAAAATGATTTCACAGTTAGGTTACATTAATGTGATTTAATCTATTACAAACAACACATTTCCATGATCGAGAGTTTTACTGGTTCTGTGACTTTTCCAGGCCTGGAAAATGTGACTGTGCAATTCCATGACTTTTCCAGGTTTTCCATGACTGTGGAAACCTTGTATAAGAAAAAATTTGATTGGGATTTTTTTTGGTGGTTTGCACATTTATTTACTGTGAGCAACAACTCCATCTGAGAAGTTTTGCAAGACTTTTCCGACCTAACGCAGAAAACTAGGTGTTTAGTCATTTTGCATTACAACTGAAAGCTCATATCTTGACCGTCTATCATCAGCATCTTTCCAAAACTATCAGTGAGGCAACAGGGTTTGGAAAACAACATGTTTTAAGGGTGTGTTTAGGTACAGTGTGTTCATGTTATGTAAGCCTGAAGGATTTTTCTAACTTCACACATGCAGACGCCTACCTTTCGTCTCATCCTTCAGCACCACGTCAGATATTTCAAACAGTTTGAGGGGAAGGGGCATCTTCCTGTTGGCAGCGATGGTTTTCAGCAGGCCTGGCAGTAAGGTAGTGCGCGCCACCTGGTGGTAATAAACAGAAGTGAAGCTGGATATATAGATCCAAACTCTCAGAGAGGACAAAAGTGCCCTCTTCAGGAGAAATAATGTCAGAAATTCGAGTGTGGGAACACTTTTCAGTTTGTGGTTGTCGACTGTGTCTCTCTGTATATATCATTAAGTTATTTTCCTCACTTTTAAACAACCTCTCAAGTCTTACTGACAGTCATATTTACTGAAAAACATCATCTAAATAACAAACAAGTATCATCTGTTTTCACAAAATGTATGTGACAGGCTGTTATTTGCAGTGCAATATAATCTGCAAAATAACATACACGTTTTGCTTGTGGCTAGAGGACTAGTTTCACCTCTTTCACTTACAACATGACAGCTGCTTTTTGCACTATTTCCACTTCAGGTTAAATATACATGTCCTATTTTTCCAAACAATCATTAACACTCACATAGCATTCATACACATATTCATATTTTTTTATATTCATACTGTGTAACATCCAGTGCAATTTCCCACTGTGCAATATTTTACCACTTACGCTGCAGTAATATTTATAGGCTATACTTTTACAGTAAATATACAATATACACATTGTTTGTATTCTTTTATATTAACTAATTTGTATTTTCTAAAATTTTATCCTTATCACTTTTTTTTGCATATCTCTCTTAACTCTTGAGCTGCTGTATTGTGTGAATTTTCCCATTGGGCGATTATTATTTATTCTATTTTATCACCTTTATTTAACCAGAAAAACTTGACATTAAAAATCTAATTTTCAATTAAGTCCTGTCTTGTCTGTTTTGGCATTAGTTAGCATGGTCATTTTTCAGATAGCACAGAACTACCTTAAAGTGTGTCAGCATAGACAATATAAAACAACTTTGTTTGCTCAAACTTTACAGGCAATATGAACACTAAAAACACAAAACAAAAAATTGTTACTCATCCTCTTAGAGCTCAAATAGACAGAAAAGGCCTTTAGATTACCATCTTTCCTTTTGTCACGATTGTTTGAATTCAGATAAAAACTGTTAGGATCAGTATGATCCTCTGTTGCACACACTGTTCTCCCCTCATGGAAACAGAAACACTAGTGGAGCTGAGAAGAGACTGAAGCATGTGATCTGGCTGCATGTTTGTTTTGAAAATCAAATTGTGGGTGGGGAGCAAATTTAATTTTTTTTTCTA
Organism: Plectropomus leopardus; assembly: GCF_008729295.1. Lineage (NCBI taxonomy): Eukaryota > Metazoa > Chordata > Actinopteri > Perciformes > Serranidae > Plectropomus > Plectropomus leopardus. The sequence goes on along the minus strand of NC_056467.1, from coordinate 4,645,304 downwards.
CATTTTAAAATCAACTTTCCTTCAAGGCTTAAGGAGATGACTCTAAATCAAAATTCAAACAACGCCACACACACAAGGGTGCAGATTTACATCTATATCTTAAATGGTATTAACCCTTTGAAACCTAGATTGACATCAGTTTTCTTGTGCTGTGTTCAGACGCCTTGTACAAATGAGCCTTTGAAAGCTGAACAAATTGGTCTGACTACTTTACTTTTTTTAAGGATTACTAGAAAATATTTCAAAAATTATGGGAAAAAGAAAAAATATCAGAATTTTATGTTAAGATTGTATTAAAATATGTATATGTAATATAATATGTAATGTAAATGTAACATAATATATCAAATACTTGATATTCATACTTTTTTCAGCATTTTTGCAAGTTCCTCTTTTTTTGCTAAGTTTTGGACGATGTCTTAGGTTTTTGAAAGAAATCAAAACAATTTGTTCAGGTTTCAAAGGATTAAAGCAATGCAGAATTTATTTATACAGTTTCTTTGATATTATTCTTTACCTGGAACTCGGCCGTCTTAGGGTTGGAGATGTGAACCGCTCTGGTCTCTGAGATCTTCTTTCCAAGCTTGTCTGCTACATCTTCTACAGAACACTACAGAGAGAGAGAAGGGACAAACTCCTTTAAAAAAACGTTCAAGCAAGACAATGTAAGGTTATGGCTACAAGCGGCTATTATGGGATAATGCTGAATGCTACTGTTATGCATTTAGCTAACTGTACTGTAACAGTTACACAGGGGGAGCACAGTCATATAATTTAGAGAGTTGACTCACTAATTCCTGTATGATTATTGTGACATTCACCCAAAGTTTGCAAAAATTTGTGAATATTGGCCTACATAATCGATAGCACACAAAACTAGGGGTCGATTGTCACCTGGACAATTATCGGGAACGATATGTGTCATTCTGCTGATTATTTGTGTTGGCATTTTTTTGTAACGATCGCCAATAACATTTATTTAAGAAAAATTCCAAAGACAGTATCTGCAAAACCTCAGAGAGCTATTTTTATCAATTTATTTTTTATTTAAATTTTCATGACTTTATAAAAAAAAGTTGCAGAGAACTTGCTGTATATGATGTTGAAAATTTTAGTTTTGATCAAACATTTGCTGAGGGCATTTAAAAAAAGTTTTGTGTTGTAGTTTGTTATATTCCAAAGTCTAAATATTGAAAGAAAGATTTTATTTTTATTGTAAATGCATATCTGTTCCAAATATCAGTTAAAAATAGGTTATATTTTATTCATTTTATTTCCATTTTATTGTTATGCATTCTGTGCACTAAATTTTTATCCTTATTTTATCTCCCTTTTACTGGTATTATCAAGTAGATTTTATCCATTTGAAGATGCATGCTATGTATTCTATTAGGATTTTATTTAATTTTATTTTTACATGCAGGTTTTATTATGTCTTCTGGTCTTTTATGTGTTCTTATGTGAAGCACTTGGTGCATTAAATTTCTTTCTTGTAACGCATGTTGGGCTGCATTTCTTTTAAGAAAGGTGCTACACAAAATTGTTTGTTATTATTAGTATTAATATAAACTAATAATGATAATAATAATAATAATAATAATAATGTCGGTTAAAGGACTCATTAACTACTAGTAATCGGTATTGGTATCAGCCCTGAACCCACATCGGTCGACCCCTACACAAAACCCCTGAGGATGCATTTTACTGCTTCTGAATTCAGCTTTTTCATTTTCAAGAGGAAACCTGCGTTACTTCTTCACTCAGATGTGTCTTTTTCTTACAAGGGCAAAGTTGAGGGCCTCGGTGAATCCAGCAGCTGCCATGTCTTGTCTCAACAGCTCCGTCAGTTTATTCAGTGGGAACTGTGAACATACAGAGCAAAAATATCACAACACAGACCAATTATATCTGTTTGCACACACACATCGATCATTCAGAAGAACCCCAAGCACCTGGCTGGCGATGGTGTAAGTGCGTGGTGTAGTGCGGGTGATGTTGTTAAATCCGTAGGCCATGGCGGCGTCCTCCATGATGTCACAGGCGTGGATGACATCTGAGCGCGTGGGTGGGATCTCAACCTCGATCTCATCGCCGACACCTGTAGCCTTGGACTGCAGGCACATCTTGGTCAGCAGCTGGGCGATTTTCTCAGTTGACTCACTGTCAGGGAAAAACAACACAGACAATGCTTATTAAAAAGTATGACTCATCAGGTTTCTGAGGATGCACTGACATTAAGCAGCTGGCTGGACATTTGTGTAACAAGTGGAATAGTACAGTGATAAAATGGATGAGTAGTTACAAGTTCACTGAGTACATCTTAACAATTGGCATTGTGCAAGAACCAGTCATGTGAATAGATTTGGTATTAAGACGAGACAGATGAAAACAGTTTTAAAGATGCAGCAGGATCAAGGATAAATGTAATTTTGTTCTTTAAACTTTGTTTAAAAAAAGACCAATAAATCTACCATTCTATCTTCTAATGCACTGCTCGATTTTGAGATTTTCGCCAATTTTGCTTCCATAACATGTCCTCTTTAGGACTGGTGGCAAGAAAAAGTTCCAAATACACATTAAGGTGTTTACTGTAGTTAAGATTACTGTTTGAGATGTATGCAAAAGCACATTTTTAATGAGAATGCCCTTTTTTGCACATTTAACCTGAAAATCTCTTTAAATGTCTAAAACAAAACATAATTACCTTAATGTAAGCAATCCACTGGGGAAGTTTCATGATTATCTATTAATAAAAAACGTTTTCAGCTGCATAGATGAGCGATTTCAGAGAGTTTGTGGCATTCACCAACTTTTTTGTGTTTAAAATTTTCTTTTAGGAGTGAACAAAATTTACGAGTGGTCCAAACCTGTGGTATGAGTCAAATGAACTACTTCTCTCCATGGAAGAAAAAAAAACCAAACCTAACCTTTTTGGTTGACTCAATATTTGGAGTTTTGAAATGAATATTCTGTTCACAATATCATCACAATAGCATCATTTCTTTTTTATTTTTTTTTTAAATTAATGGCATGTTTTGGCATGGCAACATAGTGACTACACTTCAGTAATTAGGAAATTATCTCACTCCAACAGCTGCCTTGGGGTTTTTTTTGCAGGTTGCTGTCAGGGGAAACATCCTGGCAGCATCATTTCACCTGCATGGGCTCATAAATATTTGACTGTAACTTCCCCTCTACCCCCCTCATCAAAATAATGAGATACTTTAATTTAAAATTACATTTTCAAGCATCAAACTTATCCCTCTTTTGTTTCTACCACGTAGTTCAGCACTGATCTGATGAAATGTTATTGGCTGCTGTATCAATACTCCCATATTGTTTTGGGTAATACTGCTACATCTGTTGTGTTTTTGTCTGCCAATTTCCAAAGCTGCACACCGTGAAATTCTCCCTTCCTACTTCTGGGTGTCATTTTTTGTAACTTAAACTTGTCCCAAAACAAAATGGAACAGGCAGTCTTGTATAAATATTTAGAGCTGCAGATTATGCAAATAATCAAATCTCATAAACACTTGTTTGTATAGTTAAGAAATTTGCTGAATCTGACTTGTAGGAGAAAACCTCTAAGTAAAAAAAAAATAAGAGAAGTTTAGGATAAGAATACTAAAAAATAATTCTAGCATGAGTCGATCAGGTGTTTACAGGGATTATGGTATGGTGTTGCACAGGTTTGTTATTATTATTATTATTATTTTTCTTTATCTTCTGCACTTTTTTGCTGCTCCTTTTCTAAATAACAATGTAAATATGTTGCACACAGAATATTGTATAGAAAATTCTTTTTTGTATAAAATGGAAGCGAAGCATTTTATTTTTCAATAACTGTAATACAATACTACACTGCAGTATATTGAAGTGTTTCTAATATTCTGTCCTTACTTAAAAAATAATCATTACAGGTTTGACAAAGGAAGGATTTGTTGAAGGGCTGCTGTTCGTTGTTTCGTCGTTCATCGTTTTAGATATGAGAGGTTTGCATAATTTAATTGGCTAAGCCTGTGAATTTGCATTATGATGCAACACTTGAAACAAAAACCAATTGAAATCACCCGACATTGACCTGTAGGGACTTTACATATACTGTACTTTTATCTTTTCTATTATACAGAGTAGATCCAAATAACTCACTTGATGCCAACTTTTCGGTTGATGAACTCGCTGGACAACTTCTCCTTCCTGTAAGCCAGCTCCTGAAGTACAAACCAGCAAACATGCAGCAGAAAATTAGAAGACAGGCCAAGAAATTCATGTCACATCTCAAGATGATTATAGTGAATACAGTACCGGGTATTTGCAGGTCTTGCCATCTGGGTACACCACCTCAGCCTCCTCCACCCTGAAAGTGCGAGAAACAGACGAAAATATCGACGTCACTCTAACATTCTCACACAGTCATCGTTTGGATTTTTTTTTTTATGGAAATGGATACATTGCATCATTTAATAAAAAGATAATATCTTCAACACAGGACAAATGACACAAAGCCTTAAAATGAAATGAAAATCATACAATAATAGTTTAATATTTAAAAATGTTATTAATGTTATTTAGTGTTGGTTGAACATATTTCATGCTGTTTGACAGTTGAACTAAATACTTCACTACATGTTCAGAAGTAATTCACAGTGACGTGGTGGCCGCACCCTAATCAGCCATGTCAAAGCAGAGCTGGTTCAGCAGGGCAAAGAAAAACAGGATGTTTATAAATGAATAAGCACATCTTTGCATCTGGAAGTTAAGGCAAAAAAGGTTTTAAATGAGGTCCAGCTGATGCTTTTGACAGTTGATGGGAAACAGCTACTGTGACATCACTGAGTCGGGTGTGGCCAGAGGTGAAAAAGCTTGTTTTAAACCATGGAGAGCTGTCTAATTCTCTGAAGATTAACTGCACAACAGATACAACAACATCACAATTTTTTGCCTCTGAATGTGTTAAGTGTTACACGATAACTGCAGGATTTTGTCTTGTTAAGACTTAAAATGCTGGGATGAAGTCACGGTTCTTTTATGTTTCCATGAAGATGACAAGCTAGTGTTTGAGCCAGATACGTGACTTACGTGAAAGGCTGTGAGCAATACTCGCTGAACATGGTCACCATCATATCCAACACAATCTTTGCCTGGAGGGAAGAGAAGAAAAGAAATGGTTAAAGTTAGTTTTGGTTAATAACTTTGACTGGATAACAGGATTTCTCAGTACTCCTCTCAGTAGTACCTTGGTCAGGTCTGTGGCCGTGCACTCAATAAAGACGTTTTTTGTCTTTAAGGAGATTTTTGAATGGTCACCTGAAAAAAAAAGTAACATTGTGAGGTATTATATTGTCTTAGATTTGTAAAGTTCATTATGGCATTTTCTTCTACAACTTAAGCACATTATTTTGTAATGTAACTTGCAGGTTACTCTTGATAATGTATTTCAACTAGGACTGTAAGCATTGACTGTCAGCAACTCAACACAAGATGGCCCAAAACCAGCAAGAGATTAGTAAAAACATTGCATGAAAATTACCTTAAAATAGGCACAAAAAAAGTAAAAAAAAAAAAAAAATTTTAAATTACCCCAAAAAAATGCTGAAAATTAAAAAATATCTATGTATATATTTTGTAACATAATTTTAAATATAAATTTGCAATAATTAAAAGTATAGTTTTCTGGAATTTTTTCTCTATTTTTCCGTAATAATTTTCTAATAACGTCCCTCTTTTTAAATTAATTATCAGGTCATTTTCTTGTCACTTTTTCCTAATTTTTTGCAATTCTTTAGACATTTTTTCTCAAAGATCTCAAAGCAATTTGCTCTGGTTTCAAAGGGTTAACTATATAAATTCTGCAATTAATCCTAGTTTTAAAAATCAATCATTTGACAGCCCTAAATTCAACATTTGGGTCTTTGACATTACTTACCATTGATGATGGGAGGCATGGACAGGACAATGCCATTGCTGTCGTAGATGATGGGGTACACAGGCTTGTCCTCAATAATGTGGAGGTAATGCCTCAGGTGGCTGTCTGTCTGTATAAATCAGAAAAACAGCATCAGGTTAGCATGATTCCAAAAAGTCAAGCTACCCCTAAAAAACAACATCCAAAGCCGTTCACCTTGTAGAGGCTCATGAGCTCGGTGGCGGTGTACTCTTTGGTCTGGTTGAGGGGTTTGAAGCAGATGTCTGCTGGAGGTTTGGCCGTGTATGTGAAAGGACCAGAGATGGTGTCCAGGTCGTGGGTCCCGATGGCCACCAGGCTCCTTTTCCTGCTCGAACATAGTCACAGGAGTGAGTTTTCTTGACAACAATTTCTACTAAACCAGAAACATGGTGTATTTTCTGCCAGGGTTCGAACAGAAAGATGTGACCTGATATTCCTTGTTTGCAGAGGAGAAGTACATCTGCACCAATTATATATGGCTATTTTCACTGAAATAAAGTTACCGAACACAACAGTATATCTCTGGTGTGTTTTCCACAGTTTTTGGGTCACAATAGAGTTCTAATAACGGGGGGAAAATTTGATATTTACGGAATCGTATTGCTGCAACTCTAGAAAAAAAATACGGATCAGTTTCACGTTAAAACGTGAGAATTTATACTGTATGTCAGCTGGAATCGACAGTGAAAATGGTATTTTGATGATTATACTGACTCTATACCACATTTTACTGCAGTTTTAGAGTCTCTCCCAGTCACAGAGATGAGTCATTACAAAGATGTTTCACAGCACACGTCACCTGTGCATGTGTAGGAGCCATTTAGCATATTTATTAGTATTATTATATAGATTAGTTTGATGAGTATGAGTATATTATTTTGACCACTAGATGGTAGTAATACCCTATAGTCTATGACAGGTTCCACAGTTTTTGGTGTACAATAGCGTGACTTCAGCCTCGCCGAGCTGCAGCGTGTTTCATGCATGGATGTATGGTTTCATGCTTTTTGTCTTCACAAATGCAGCGTTGTTGTAACATCGCCCGCATCACTGCCCGCAGATATTAGCACTGTATTTTCATATTTATAAGCATAAATTCCTCTCATTTATGAAGTCGTATAAGCTCCTGCACAGCTGACAACACGGTCCTGTAAATGTTTCACAATCAAATGCCTTGTATCAGCAACTGATGGGATTCTGTCCACAGAGGGCTGTTGGAGGGCTTTTGTTTTGAAAGGCAAGCTGGGAAGCTGTAGTAAAATGTGAAAAGTTTCACGTCATAACGTGATCATTTGTGCTGTACGTCAGCAGAAACAGATAGTGATGATGGTGTTTTGATTATTATATTGACTCTACTCCATGTTTTACTGCAGTTTAAAAGTCTCTCTCTGTCATGGAGATGAGGAAATACAAATACTGAACATTTTTGGGTCCTTGACAGTTGGTCAGAGAAAAAAAAAGACCATTAATAGGCCTCATCTTGAAACATGTCATGTGATGGACTTCACTGAATTGTTCAACATGTTTGTAACAAAGTGCTGGGAACAAATTCAGGTTGTTCAGGTTTTACAAGGCAGGTGTATCCATCAGAGAGACTATAAAAGATTACCAAGACATGTAACCACATAACCTGTGGTTACTTTTGAATGACACCACATAGCAGAAGCTGACAGACAGTATTTCAGATATGGAGTTGTGTGGGTGCAGCAGCTTAACTGACCTGCAGATGTTTTGGTGGAGTTTCTCCTGCAGTTCGATGAAGCTGTCGTAGCGCTCCTGAGTGAAGGTGATGTTCCTCAATACTGCTGCCACAGCATAGGGTCGCACTGCCGCCGTCTGCACACAACAAGCATATTATTAAAATACTAAATCTTTACTATGATAATGTACATATTTATTTGACATACAAGGTAAACTAATGATAGCTTGTTTGCCATTAAAAATGATGAATGTAACCACCCACCTCCTTCGTAATAACCAGCTTCTGAGGCTCCCCGTTTACTGGGCTAACACGTCTGTAGCGAGGTGCCTCTATCCTGTAACACAAAAACAATCTCTGTAGCCACGGTGACACAAGTCAGCATGCACTACAATCATAATGAAGAAGCACCTTGTTACAACTGAAAACACACCTTCGTCAAGACGAATGTTTTAATCAGGGTTCCTACAGCTTAAGCCAAGTTACGTTTAAGACTTTTGGAACCAGGGATGAAATTTAAGACTAATTTTACAATAACCAGAAGTGGAAAAAAAAAAAAACTTAAGTGTTTATTGTTACATAAACTATTCCAGTCCACGAAAAAAGTTAGAACTGGAAAAGACCTGGCTTTTGTTGTTGAGTTTTCTTTTTTAAATTTAAAACAAAAACTGTTACCATTTATTTTGAGATTGCAACATCAAAAAATTGACTCATAAAATAATGCTTTCCATGTCTGACCATATTTAAGACTTTTTGAAAAACTGACAACATTTTAATACCAATTAAGGACTCATTTTTAAATTAATGAATTCAATTCCTTAGAAAGACATTTTAAGGAATTGTGCGAACCCTGGTTTTAATACCACGTTGACTTTTAAGTGACCTCTTGGTGGTTGCTCTACTTGCTTTCACACTGTTATTTTTTGGGACTTTTAAAAACGCTTTTATTTTGGTTGTTTTTATCAGTTTTTTGTGCTAATGTTTTATGTTGTAGCACTTTGAGATTTGCTCCAAATGTTAAGTGCACTGCAAGTAAAATCTATTATTACTATTATTATTACATTTTGCTGTTCTTCTCTCTCACCGCTGAATTGAACAGACCAGCCATGCATTTAGCAGCTGTTAATCACTTGTAGCATCCACATTAGTATGCCAGTTTTATCACAGGATATCACTCACTTATTCTTGAAGACCTGCAGTCCACGGACCAGTCCCTCCAGACACAGCAGGTCATAGCGGTTAGCTGGTACATCAATCTTGTACAGGATGACATCGGACGCTCCTGATGCCTTGGAGTCGCCCTGCTCTCGGCTGATTATCTCCTTCTCTGAGGTCTGGAAAGGGATCACAACCAAGGTCACTAGTTACATGTCATAGCTCAGTAGATGTTTTGGACATAAACGTACAAACACAGGTATGACGGGTGGTAGAGGTCGACAAATTATCAGTCTGGCCAATTATTGGGGCCGATATTTGGCATTTAGCCAATTATCTGTATAGGCATTTTATTTTAGCTGTTCAAATTAATCAATTAAAAAGTGCGAAGAAAGGAACTTCTACTTTTTGGAACGTCAGGGAGCCATTTTTTAACTCACTTTTTCTTTAAATTTTCACTTGACTTTATAAAAAAAGTTGCTGGGAACTTGCTGTATATGATATTGAAAATTTCAGTTTTGATCAAAGACAGAAAGAATCTAATTTTTATTTCAAAAGCATATCGGTTCCAAATATTGGTTATTGGTCTCATTAACTACAAATAATCAGTATCAGCCCTGAAAAAACAATATCAGTCGACCCCTAGTGTTAAGAAATAAAAGAATATGCTATAATATGCCATGGTGTCAAACTGGGCACCAAAGGATCTATTGTAATCATGGAAAAGGATTGTATTAGGATACATGAAGGTTTAAACGTAATTCACTCACAATTTCATCCAGCTCCAGCCCAAATTCAAAGCACAGCTCGTCAAACTCTTCATCAGCTAAAACAAGAAACAGTCATTAGTGAAAATAGCTATTTGTATCCTGTAGTACCATGTTGTTCCATACATGGCTCAAGCATATTTACAAATTCAGTCATGTCACAAAGAGGAAATAGGACACTGCAACAGTAACTTCTTTTAAATCACTTCTTAAACCCCATTTTTATAGACTCGCCTTTATGTGACGTCATCTTTTAATTTGTCCTTTAATTCTTATTTTCAGTTGTTTTTCAAAGTGTCTTTTAACACATCTTTTAATTCTATTTATTTAAATTTTTATTTTGACTTGTAATTTTAGCCTCTAGTTTATCCTTTTACTTGCTTATTATTACTGTTATTATTATCAGTGATCTGTATCCTACTGCCTTTTTGTTACCACAGTAATCTTATATGTCTCTTATTTTTAATGAATTAAAAATGTCCAGTCTTTTCTCAGCTTTGCCATCTTTCAGTAAGTGTAAGGGTTGGATATAATGTTCTACTTCTGTTTTTTTTTTAAAATATTTGTATTTTGAGTTTCTTTTGAATCCTCTTACATTTATGAATGTAATATCCCAATCTCGCTGCAGTTTTGGCAGGATATGTTCAGCTGGTTAAACGCTGGTACTGATAGACCATCCTTTGAACTCTTTCAGATGCGG
>NC_056467.1:4624859-4632237 GCF_008729295.1 Plectropomus leopardus | reverse complement strand
CTCGCAGTGTGCGCACACACACACAATATATATATATATATATCTGGCAGTAACTGCAGGCCGGTTGCTGGGCTGTACCAAAGTCCCAGCGTCATAGTAATTAACCCTTGAGACAAAGTTAATGATTAAAACAGTCACGGTGTCCCCGCCTCCTCCCTCCTCCTGCTTCACATTTTCACAGTGTATCTTTTAGAGTCCATACTTAGTTAGGTGAAATTAGCCAGATAATACAGAGGAGCCTTGTTGAGGGCCGATACATTTCCATTTAGGCTGGCAGTGTGCGCACACACACACACAGACATACACACAACCATGTGCATACACACACACGCATACACACGCACATTCCTCTCTGCAATGCAAACAGTCAAAGGGATAACTTTATTTGGTGAAAGGGGATCCTGGAAAGGGCTAATTGAATAAGCCCGGGATCTTTGAAAAACCCCTACCATGGTGAGCGCAGTCATCATGTCATAATTAGGTTTATTGAGGCGCATTCCTTCAATCTGCCTCCATTCCCCCGGGCTCATTGTATCCAGGGCCCAGGCCAATGGCCGGGGGACAAAAGGGAACCGTGAGCAGACAATACATGAAAGAGCCATAAAGATTTAGCTGGCTTTGTCACAGAAACGGAGTAGGACTTTGTTTGTGTAAATAATGCGAGTGAATGAAGAACTTGGGCTTCTCTGCCACTCGGGGTGAATGATGGCGTGCTGCAAATGTAATATGTGGGCACAGACTGGATCGGTGCCAGGGCAGAGGAGAGGAAAGGGAGGACTGAGGGAAGAGGAGTGATAGGACGAAGCGGGGGGGCAGAGGTGGAGGCAGAGAATGGGTTGAGAGCACAGACGGTGCAGTGTGTTGAGTGTGTGATAATGGTGTTTGCAGTGACTGACTTTTCTATTAACTTTTGAACATCAGCTGTTTGCAGTTATCTGAGTGTATTTCTGTACCCAGACTGTGAAGTCTTTACTGATAAAACCTTTCCAAAATAAGAATATTTGCCAGTAACCTTTTGTGCTTCCCTAGTTGCCCATTATTGTGTTTATAGTGGCATTTAAAGCAGCGCTCTGATGTGCACAACTGTAGTCAGCAAAGATAGCAATAATAAAAGAAGACACAGAATAAACTACTCAGAATATTTTAAACAGAATATTTCATTTTAAAGGTCCCATATTATGCTATGATTTTCAGGTTCATACTTTTGGGTTTCTACTAGAGCATGTTTATATACTTTAATGGTCAGAAACTCTTTTTTTTAATCATGCCTGCTGTCTGAATATACCTGTAATCAAATACAAAATACAAAGCGACCCATTTAAAATATTTATGTTCAAGTTTTAAGCTACTTTTATATAGTAGCCAATAGTTGTTACATCACAAATTCATGGAAATATTGCCAGCTGGATTAAAGGCACAGTGTCTGCATATGGATTCTGCGCATTCTTCTGTGTATTGAGCGTTTTGATATATTTGCAGTATTTATATCGCACCTACACCAGCTTTTATAGTAAATAAGACATGGAAATCTACATTTTCACAATATGGGACCTTTAATGTAAGGTGAAAAGCTGAATTTATTAGTCAATGAATTGATTGGTCGGCTGACAGAAAAAAAGTGGGGAGTGTTTGGTGATGGATTAATTGTTTAAGTCATTATTTTTAGTAAAAATGCCCCAAATTGTTTGCTTTTATCTTCTCTAATGTGAAAATTTGGCGCTTTAATCTGTAATGTCTTTGAGTTTTGGACTAGTGATCGGACAAAACAACAACAGTTTTCACATTTCCCCCCACTATTTTCTAACATTTTATAGACCAAATAATCAACCGAAAAATAAAAAAAATAAACATCAGGAAAACTGATATTGAAAATTGACGGCAGTTGTCACCCTAATAAGTTCCAAATTACTGTCTCATCAGATCTGACAAAGACCAATAAGCTCTGGATGGATCTTATTATAGCTATTGGCTATTACTGGCCTGAGCCAAGTGTCTGTTGAAGAGGGCTCTGTCTGTCTGTTGAAAGAATGAATGTGTCACTCAGTTGAGTCCCTGGGCACGAGGGCAAAGAGGGGCACGAGGGCCAAGTGGCGAGCACCAAATCACTCTCCTCTACCCCGGGGCTCTGTCCGTCCCTCTCTCCTCATCCTGCGCTCCTCCCTCTCTCATGAGTTTTTTCTAATAAGCCCATGCATGATGACTATTCAAGCATGAAAACATAGTTATCTGCAAATGAATGGCTGCTCTATGCTTCATTAAAGCCTCTTTTTCCTTTCACACTCTTATTGTGACCCTCTGATATCAATTCAAAGGGCAATTAATGAATGCACACCAACTTTGAAGTCAGGGTGATTTCTGAGAGGGAGGGGGCTTGTGCGTGTGTATGTGCATGTGTGTGTGTAGGGGGGGAAGGGGTATTTGGGGTATTCCCCCCTTCAAGACCCGCTATAGCGCCTCAGCCTTCACCCGTGATGGACTAGCCACATTGAGCTGCGAGTGAGCGAGCCCCAAAGACGGTTTGAAGGGAGTGAAAGAGTGAAAAGGCCCAGCGAAGGTCAAGTAGAATGGCTCGCCTTAGAATAAGGCCCCTCTTTATCTGCTGCAAGTATGCACTATAGGCACAACAGCTGGGGGGGAAAGGGGGAGAGAGGTTGTTTTTTAATGTGCATGAGTGTGTTTGTGTGTGTTTCTGAGAAAGTGAGGAAGAATGTTGAGTGTGTGCGTTTTCCTCTCATGCATCTGTCCGTGTGTTTGCAAGCACGGTTGTTTTGAACGTGTGTATGTGCATGAGTGTGTATCAGGGTTAGGGTCTAGTGTCAAAGTTTGCAGAGGCCAGCCAGAGGCCAGCCAGTGCAGCATCGATGCTACTGAAGGGGGACAGGCAGCTGTCAATCACCTGACTGATGAAGCCTGACTTTCATTCAGAGCTTTGTTAACTAATTAGCGCTGATGCTTTTGTGTTGCGTCGAGACGGAGGCTTAAAATGTGTGTTTAAGCTGTAGTCGTGCCATGCAGGAATATCTTTTGTAATGCGCTCGCTCGAAAACACCAAGCAGACGAAGAATTGTTGCATTTGATGAAATAGATTTGTGTTTAGTCGTCCAGATCTTTGAGCTTTACAGCTCAGCCTACAAAGTGCAGTGTGCAATGAAAATGACATGAATGACTGTACGGCTCTGTAGTGCTTCATTACAGTTATTTTCGTGTTTAAATAGGGATTCTCAGCCAAACCAGGAGTTCCTTAGTAATATTTACCATGTGAAAGTTGAGGTAAGAAGTAGGATCTACCCTCACCCATGTAGCATGAATGCAGCATTATACACCACTGCTTTTCTGAATGTCTCACTTGATTTTTGCTCTAAAATCTCCCAAAGTAAATAGCATGATATCACTTTTTTACTTTGTTTAAGTGTTATCACAATATTAAGGGGAAAGCAGTGGCGCTCTGTCATAGGGGTGGCCGAATAGGGCCTCTGAAAATCTTGGCACATCACCTGTTGGTTTGTGGACTCTCGTTTCGAAGCCCTGAGTTTGGCATTTTGGCTGTCTTGGTGTTTTTGGTGCCAGAAGTGACCGTACTTGAATGAGTGGGTGAAGGAAGATGAGGGGTCAAAGTAAATAAAAAAGATGTAAAAAAAAAATAAGAATTTAAAATGGCGTGGGTATAAAAAAAACTATAGTAGCTCGTTGAGTGAGGGGGGGGGGGGGTCTTTTTTTCACCAGGCTGTAAACACGTTTATGTGTGCTGTAAAGTTGGAGATTTTATCATGGGGGTCTACAAGGACTGACTAGCTTCTGGAGCCAGCCTAGAGGGGCCATTCAAAGAATTGCAGTGTTTTGACGCTTCTGCCTTGGCATCGTTTTTCAGCCCCTGAGGTTGCTGCTTGTTGTAGCTCCTGAAAATTCACTTGAATTCATATGGAAGATTAATAGCTGCTGTAGTCAGTAGCAGCCAGGCAGCAGAAATACCAGAGATTAAACTGTTAAACGTCCCCCCTGTCAACTAAAAAAATAAGAATGACAGTTGACCTGCTAACAACTCACCTTTTAGGATTTCAACAAGTGCCCCACTGACTGGAGTTGTGAGTTAAAAGCCAGTGAAGAACTGCAGGGTCACAGGGCCAAAGAGGGTCACTCTCCCCCAGCGCTACACAGGAAACAGGGTTAGAAACACATTCAGCTACAAATGACAGGTAACCATTTCCTGATACCTCCCCATACACACACATCCTCAACAACTCCCATAATTCTTTGTTGACAGCTTCAGACTGCCCTTTGTCGGGTCATTTTTTTGGTTGCATAACAAGGTTGTGACTGATGACAGTTTGCTCACATCATCTTTTTGTGTGTAACACACACACACACACACACACACACACACACACACACAGAGCTCTGGCACACTCTCCTTTACAGGGCAGCTGTGAAGGTCGAAACTCCTCCTTAGCAAGTCAAGTGAGTTCGCCCTCGAACCCCCCTTCCTCCCACACGCATACACACACACAAAAAAAATCCACACACACCATCTTTTTTCTTAACCCAGCAGAAAGAGTCACAGATGGGTCCATAAGCTGTCAGTAAAGCCATTATCCGGCCCAGCATCTGCCTGTCTTGACTTCTATATACTGTTTAATGCAGTCGGTCAGTCACTTAGTCCCCCGGCTCCTGAATAGGAGCAGCATGGTCGGCCCGCCCAAATAAATGCTGCGTTTGTCTCCTCTGCCTTTTGTTTTGTTTTGGGTTTTTTTCGGGTAGGTGGAGAGAAGGGGGCCGACGTGTCAGAGGCTCAATTTACCCTCACTATTAACCAAACCCCCAGAAGAGTTACTGGGATGTCCAATGAGGGGTGTAAATAGTCCACATATGGTCAGTCAATTCCCCCAAGTCCCCAAAATCCAACTTTGACACATCCCCTTTCACTCCCTCTCTATCTGTCTCTCACGCACACATGCGTGTGTGCTCGGAGCATACTGTCTCATGTCGGAGCGGACATATTTAAGCCTTTGTGTCCCCATTCGCCCCCCCCCCCCCTCGTAAGAAAACAGCAATGCGAAAGTCTTTCCAACAGTCTGTTTCAGCTAAACCCTCCATTCTCCTCCTTCCTCTCCTCCTTGTTTTTCTCTTCCCTGGGATGGCGTTGCACGATGGGATCCATTTTGGGCTTTCTTGGCTCCGGAGAGGTTGTTTTGGCTCGCAGTCCCATGCACTGTGTGCCTCTCAGGGCTTCAGTTTTGTTAAATTAAACAGTTTTCTTTTCTCCTCTAACCCCCTCCACCCACCTCCCCTTCCAACTGCTCCCCTCTTATTTTGCGGCTTAATGCTCCTCGGCTCCCGGGCGGTTTTATACCGAGGCTGCTGCTTTTCCAGGCCGTCTCCTGCTCAGATAATTTTACCCTTTTAAGGCTCATATTTTCTCATATTTCGATGAACTGACAAGAGTGTGCAACCCCCCGCTCCTTTCGACTGAGGTGGAGCAAAAGTATACAGAGAGAAGTTAAGTGTTTACAGGGGCTATAAATACAGCATTTTAAGATATTGCATATGTATACAGGCAGGCAGCGATATGACGGTTAGAGTGGATAATTTGATTGGCCGAGGCTATTTGACGGTGCCAAATCGATGCGATCAGATCTTAGGGATAGCGAGGCGATGACGGCAAACGGGGCACTCTGAAACCACAGGTTTACAAGGTTGGAAAAGATCCTGGGGGAGCAGAGGGAAAGGTTTCAGCCTCTTCACTCTTCTCCTCTTTGTTCAGAGGTAACATATATCCTGATGCTGATTTGGCATTATATTTCATCATTGCATAGATGATTTTGGAACGTATTGTGTGTGTGCTGACCACGCTTAAAGGCATTTTGAGCAGGGGGCGCGCTGTTAATGGACGCTAAAGTGGAGACGCCTCAGGGCTGACAAGCTCGATTAACGTAGCCTGAAAATGCATGTAGAATCAGGGGAAGCCCAGCGCTGTCGACATGTGCACACGGTCATGTGCTTGGAGTGCTGTGTGTGTGTGTGTGTGTGTGTGTGTGTGTGTGTGTGTGTGTGTTTATGAGCTCCTGAGCCAAGCTGTGGGGAGCAGTGAGCTTCAGGGGTGATTGGGAGGCTGTCCTCTGTCTTGGCACAAGTTTGCCACCAAAACACCCTCTGCACCCCATGTATCACCCCATGAATCTCCATCACCTGCCACTTTAATTTGCATTACATTATATTTTAGAATTTGAGGCATGTGGGTGATGCTTAAGCAGACATGTGTGCAGCAGTGCAACAAACTTCTATTAGGCTTTTCTTTTCACAGCAATCCAACCTCTGAAGTGTCCTTAACAGCCACACTTACAAAAAAAAAAAGTTATTGTGAATTTATCGTGAAATTGCAAAAAATATTATATTTAAAATTAGGGCTGGAATCATTGGAGGCCCCACAATACAATAATATTGCAATACTTAAGTGACAATATAATATTATTGCAATTTTGAATGTGTTTAATATGCTGAGTATTGTGATAAATCATATATTATGATTTATTACTTTTTTCAACTGCAAATTATGTCCCCACTGAAAACATTTGCCAACACCTGTTTCAGCTAATAAGATGTGAAGATTTCTGTCTTTTAATCTTAATTCAGTAATTTTTATTACCAGAAGCTTAGTTTGTATTTTTAATAGTAATAATTTATATTAGAAAAATTGGATATTTGGCATCCTTGCATTGATACAATATTGCCACACAAAAATATCACGACACTGTATTTTTCCCCACTCCTACTAAAATTGTGTAATTCTCTTATTGGTGAGGATGTCAGAAAAATGGTTATCCATCACCCAAACAAACTACATTTATTACCTAAAAGCTACAGTGAAAGTTACTTTTAATAGAGAGCTGCAATATAACATGTTGCAGTCTCATAGGAGCCATAGGAGACCATCTGGAGCATGTTTTGGGATTTAAAATTAAAAAAAAAATTAATAGTCAAGATCATAAAAGTAAATTTCTCTGCATTCATTTTATTCCCAATCAGGAGACTCTGGGAAGACTTGCTTTACCTTGTTAATATGGTCTTTAAACCTATTTTTAAATGTAAAATAATGGAATTTAAAACATGCAATTAAATATGTGATTAATCATGATTAACTATTGAAATTCAGCAATGATCCAGCAACAATTCAGCCATAATTATTGTTATTATTATTGTTTGTTAGCTAAGTTGTTAATTTGTTTTAATTTCTGAGTAGCTCTTGGTCTTGTCCATAATAAATCCAAGATAATATAAAGTAATAAAGCTTGCATAGGGTGCTAAATATGCTAGGTTCTGGCACTGCTTCAAATAGCTATATATATATGTATATATATTTATATATTTAAAAGCAGCAGTCAGT